>NC_053026.1:112252670-112496021 GCF_003073215.2 Triticum urartu | reverse complement strand
AAGAAGGTTGTGTAGTAGACATCAAGCTCTTTTCCGGCGCCGTTGCTGGGGAGGTTAGCGCTTGAAGGTATATCTTTAGATCTTGCAATCGAGTCTTTTAGTTTCTTGTTTTATCACTAGTTTAGTTTATAAAAGAAAATTACAAAAAATGGAATTAAGTTTGCCTCATACGCTTCATCTTTTTAATATCTTTCGTGAGTATGATGAAAGGAAAATTGTGCCAAAGTGTTAGAATAAGCATGCATTAGAATGTTTGGCACTCAATATTTGAATGATGAGCATGGTTGCAATGTTGTTAGTATGAATTCCTTGAATATCCATGATGCTAATGATATGCAAAGCCACAAGCTTGGGGTAGCTATGTTTGATGAAGATGATATTTTCTGTCCCCCGAGTTTTGATGAGCAAATTTATTATGATGAAACATGGTCCTATTTATGATGATTATATTGATGAAAGTGGATTTGGAGAGGTCATGACTTTATTTAGTAATGATTCCACTATCTCGGAAGAGGTTCCAATTGATTATGAGAACAAAGTTGCTATCTATGATGATTATTGTGATGACTTGTATGCTATAAAGATTTATGATAACTGATAACCCACAAGTATAGGGGATCGCAATAGCTTTAGAGGGTAGAGTATTCAACCCAAATTTATTGATTCGACACAAGGGGTTCGTTTGGACATTTTTATGCAATAACTAAGTTTTCAATGCATTTATGCGCATAATTCAAATTGGAACTACATGCACATGCTCCAGTGCATATAATTTGGTTGAAAAACCAAATATGTGTCCTTGGGTGCATGCTTAGGTCCCATGCAAGAAATGGGAATGAATTTCAAACACCGGGGCACCGTTGATTGCCGTCAAAACATTGAGATGCATGATTTTTAAATTCTAGTAAATCCAAAACTCGTCTGAAATTCATGAAACTTGACATGCTATCATGGAGCGGCATCAACATGCCGTGGTACAAATTTTGTCCCATTTGGGGCAGGTTTGGGTATATGTTTCTCACAAACCGGAGCTTCTCACAACAAGCATGATGGTTTTCGTTAGGGAACGTCCCACCTTTGTGGACGAAACGATATCCATTGCCTCTTATTGCTTTCAAATTTTTCTCTCGTGTCAACATAGAACAACAGGAGTGGTGTGTGATTTTCGGGGTTCGTTTGGACATTTTTATGCATTAACTGAGTTTTCAATGCATTTATGTGCATAATTCAAATTTGAACTACATGCACATGCTCTAGTGCATATAAATTGGTTGAAAAATCAAATATGTGTCCTTGGGTGCATGCTTAGGTCCCATGCAAGAAATGGAAATGAATTTCCAACACCGGGCACCGTTGATTGCCGGCAAAACATTGAGATGCATGGTTTTTAAATTCTAATAAATCCAAAACTCGTCTGAAATTCATGAAACTTGGCATGCTATCATGGAGCGGCATCAACATGCCATGGTACAAATTTTGTCCCATTTGGGGCAGGTTTAGGTATATGCTTCTCACAAACCGGAGCTTCTCACAACAAGCATGATGGTTTGCGGTTGGGAACGTCCCACCTTTGTGGATGAAATGATATCCATTCCCTCTTATTGCTTTCAATTTTTTTTCTCGTGTCAACATAGAACAACAAGAGTGTTGTCTGAATTTTTGTGAGTTTTCGGGGTTCGTTTGGACATTTTTATGCATTAACTAAGTTTTCAATGCATTTATGTGCATAATTCAAATTTGAACTACATGCACATGCTCCAGTGCATATAAATTGGTTGAAAAATCAAATATGTGTCCTTGGGTGCATGCTTAGGTCCCATGCAAGAAATGGGAATGAATTTCAAACACCAGGGCACCATTGATTGCCAGCAAAACATTGAGATGCCTGGTTTTTAAATTCTAGTAAATCCAAAATTCTGTTAACCGTTCACGTGGTGCCACATGTCTTGGTTTTTAATGGCTGTAGGAGGTGCCGTGTGGACAGCTGATTGATCTTGACTGAACGGGAGGCGTGCGAGCGTCTTCCGGTGCGCAAGCTGACCGAGAGGCATGCAAGCTGTCCTTGAGTGTGCAGGCTCACCGGGAAGCGTGCGAGCTGTACGCTGCGTAGGCTCACGGGGAAGCGAGCCCTTTGACTTCCATGGTCGCCCGCCTTACTCGTATCCTCTCCATTAATGGCGCCCATGCCACAGTTTAATTCGCTTTTTAAATATAAAACACTCATCGCAAACGTTTTAGTTAGAACACCTGTATGCAAACCGACAGCTTCCCCAGGAAGCCAAGAGAAAATGTGCCGAGCAGGATTTCTGCAGCTCTTGATTGCAAACGTTTTAGATAGAACACTCGTATGAAAAGTGAGAGAAGTGCAGGATTTGTGCATCCCTTCAATGCAAACGGTTGTTTTGGATGACCCGTGTGGAACCACGTACAAACAATTCGCTAAGATTTGTCAATCCTTGTAACACTGCGATTTGTCAAAATATGAAGCTAAAAATAACTAACAGTTTCTAATTTTTGCAACTAAAATTCAGTAATTAAGCATAGATTTCATTCATAGATTAAGTAGACGTTCTTAATTTATACAAACAGTTCAACTCGACAGCTGAACCGACCAAACTTTTCCCCAATTGTTGCCAACCACATACTGAAATAGCTAGTTCAACTATATATACTAGCTAATTTTAAGTATGTTGTACAGTTCCACCATATCTATAGTCAGATGAATTGAACAAAATAGCCTCTAAATACTACTACTGCGGAGGGACTTTGTACTACTTCCGGCTGCCTCTCCTCTGCCGAGCACGCTCAATAAGAGGCGGCTGAGGAGGAGCCTACCGACGAGTTGGGCAAACGCAATGCGGTGCCTGCCGCTAATGCAGCTTCAGCGACGCTCGCCTCGAACGCCATCTGCCGCTCGAGATGACCCCTCTCGAAGCGGTGGTTCTCCTCGTAGATCTCCTGATTCCTCGCCTCTGAGGCGGCGTGTGCCGCTGCCTACGGCGGTAAGGCTCTTTGCGTGCTCGACGAGGCCCTCCTCCTCCTCCCGCAGGAACTCGGTGGAGCGCGCAAGGTCGCTACAACACGTGCGGGCATCCACTTCCGCCTCCCGCCTTCGGGCGGCGGTGGCGGAGCGGGTGATGACCCAGGTGGTCCAGGGTGGGCTGGCAGCCACGGCGGCCGACAACGGGGTGGCGGCCACGACCACCACCTCCGCCTTCGGGCCGCGGTGGCGGAGTGGGCGATGGCCACAGTGGCCGGCAGTGGGGTGGCAGTCACGACGGCCATCTCCCGCCTTCGGGCCGCGGCGGCGAAGCGAGTGATGGCCCTGGATTTCAACGGTGGTGTGGCGGCAACGGCGGCCGGCAACAGCTGCCGATGGGCACCGGCGGCGGAGCGTGTGGTGGGTGTTCCGTGCACACCCATCAGGGACGCCACGCGCACTACACTACGCCAGGGACTGCGCCGCCACCGCGATGTAGCCTCCCAGCTGGAGCCGTCCTTTGATGACGGCGGAGTGGCTGAGCGACGACGATGGACTAGTGCCATTGGCGAATGTGGGAGAAGCAGACGAGATAAGCTACAGGGATGGAGGGGAAAATGTGACGCAAGACTAGCCAGCCGTGAGGGTTTTTATAGCTAGCCAGTAAGCATTGGGATTTTGGGGGATTTCACCGAGTTGGGCGGGAAGCTTGTGCGGGAACCTGCGAGGTTGCGCGAGAACAGGCTCACCGACGATTCATTGGCACCACCGTTTGGCAAAAAGAACGCCCCCGCGTGCTGCGCAAGCTTGCCGCTGTAAGCCCTCTACGACAGCGGGGTGACAAGACGTGCGAGAGAAGGACGAAAGGCCACATACACATACGGTTAATAAAAAAACATTTGCGATTTAATTACCTACTATACAACCGTCCTGGTTTATAAGTATGATTTAACTAATAAAATACAAATGCATGTCGCCAAAGATTATATAGTTGGATTTGTATTTGAACATAGTTTCCAATTATATAATTTTTAAAACATGCATTAACATTTTGTTGGTTAAATTTGAGGGCAAAGTATGACACGAAATATAAAGGAGACTATAGACTAGACGGAGGTGGTACCACACGCCCGCTTTCTACGCAGTGACACAACTGTCGGCTGGCTTGTACGCGACCATTTGCTGCGTGTTCAACTGCTCCATGCGTGTGGTTGCTTGCGGTTCAAGCGGCCGTGGTGCGCTCTGCTCGCGTCCCGCCACGCGCGCTCTGCTCTCGCATCCCTCCGGGTGCTCTGCCCTCGTCCCTTCATGCGCTGCCAGTGTTTTGGGCCGGCGCATGATCACGCACGTTTGTGTGCAAGCGGTTGCGCCGGGCGCAGCGCGACGATGTAGTTGCCTGCTGCAAAAATTGCCGTGCGAACGCGCTGAGAATCCGCGCCGCCCGACCCCCTTTTATTCCTGCGGCCATTTACCTTCATATCTTGTCTCACACGTCACAATAAGCACACCCACGAGGACACATACAGAGAGGACATCCAGCGGTTCCAATGACGCTCCCCGTGGGCAGCGACAACAACGGCGGGCAGTTCACCACACATCACGTAGTGGACAACCACATGAGGGGGAAGGCCCTCTCGGTGGTGTACACGAACGATCCGGTCTCGATGGATAGCTCCATCCAAACTATGGAGCAGTTCCTTGCCGAGGACAAGTACCGAGTGGTCGCCTTCAACCTCGAGTACACCATCGGTCGTGCCAGGCACGGTCAGAAGGTTGTCGCCGCCCAGTTGTGCGTGCGACATGATGTCCTCGTCTACCACTTCCATCTTGCCACAAGGCCTTGCGAGATTTTCTCCAGGTTTATCAAGAGCTCCGACTACAGTTTCGCTATGGAGGGCACCACCAACGATCTAAAAGTGCTCAAGGTTTCGGACTTGAAATGCCTGAATCTTGTCAACATCCAGCACCACTAGATGGTATGGGGCACCGACAAAAGCAAACTGAACTCCCTGGTTAACCTCACCCCAGCCATCATCGACCCCTACTACGTGAAGATGAAGCAAGAGAGCAATAAGGACAAGAACGCCTGGCACAATGTGTGGCATAAGAAATGGATGAACAACATGTCAAGTACGCGGCCATGGAAGCGTACACAAGCTACGAGATGTACAGGTGGATCGTTGCCATGAGGAACTGTCTTCTTCCTGACCCAGACGAGGGATCAGGCCACATATCAGGGGTGGGAGCGTCACAAGAAGTAGATGACTAGACGATCGTTTCTCCTACTTTAGAATGCATGTAATTGTTTATTGAGGTGTGTGCGAATGATCTGTATAGTCACTTATGTAATAGGATGTTATTTTAGTTATATATATATATGTTATTCTACTGTAGACAGAGCAATTCACACGGTTTATTAGCAACAATCGTCTGTGTTATTATTGGTCTTCGCACACATTTCAGATTACGAACATGTTTGCCGCGTATCACACACATCTTATTCAGTTGAACCGTTTCCATTGTGTTGCCTAATCACACACAGTTCATCCCCGTGAACCGTATGTTGTATATCGCACACGCCTTCATCTGGCTGCCTGTTTCTTTTGTGCCTCCTCATCACAAACAGTTCATTGAGCTGAACCGTATGCCCTGCATCGCACACGCAACTAAATTCTGAACCGTGTTTGATGCATCTATCATCGCAAACGTTTTGCACGTTTTTTGACAGTTTCTTACACCACCGTTTGCGATTATGGCATCCCACACAGTTTCGTCGAAGGGTCTCTGATTTGACTGTCGTGTTTGGACCATCCTGCAGTAGTGAGAATTGAGTAATAGAGAGATTAAATTAATTTTGCAAAAGACTGTTAATAGATCTAGAAAGAATTGGTCCAAGAAACTTGATGATGCATTATGGGCCTATAGAACTGCATATAAAAATCCTATGGGTATGTCTCCATATAAAATGGTTTATGGAAAAGCATGTCACTTACCTCTCAAACTAGAACATAAGGCGTATTGGGCCATTAAAGAGCTTAATTATGATTTCAAACTTGCCGGTGAGAAGAGACTATTTGACCTTAGCTCACTTGATGAGTGGAGAACCTAGGCCTATGAGAATGCCAAACCGTTTAAAGAAAAAGTTAAAAGATGGCATGACAAAAGGATACAAAAGCGTGAGTTTAATGTAGGTGATTATGTTTTGTTATACAACTCTCGTTTAAGATTTTTTGTAGGAAAACTCCTCCCTAAATGGGAAGGTCCTTACGTTATTGAGGAGGTATATCGTTCCGGTGCCATAAAAATCAACAACTTCGAAGGCACAAATCCGAAGGTGGTGCATGGTTAAAGAGTCAAACATTATATCTCAGGTAATCTGATAAATGTTGAAACCAATGTTATTAACACCGTAACCTCGGAGGAGTACATAAGGGACACTTTCTAGAACGTTCCAGACTCCAAAATGGAATAGGTATGTGGTATGCTAAGTAAACCGACTCCAAAACAGTTCTAACATTAATTTTTCTCCATTTTGGAATACTTACGAAAATAGGAAAATAAGAAGTAGTCCAGAAAGGACACAAGGCATCCACGAGGGTGGAGGGCGCGCCCTACCCCCTGGGCATGCCCCTGCGTCGTGGGCACCTCGTGTGCCCTACAGACTCCGTTTTCTTGCATGATACTTCTTCTGGTCGGTAAACAATCATTATATAATCTCTCGAAAGTTTTGACCACCGTACCATGACAAAATCCTCTATTTTTGTTTTGAGTCGTTTCTGCCACAGATTAGAGCAATATGTCGTCCCAGGATTCGGAGGGAGAAAGCTATGTGGCTGATTACCTTGCAGACCCTAAGGTCTACGGGGACTTGTAGCATTGTGGTTGGACCATGGAGGAAGAAGAAGACTATGATCCTAGGGGAAAGGAGGGGACGAGCTCAGATGAAGATGAAGTCCCATTACCTCAACCTGGGGACATGCATGTGGAGTTCAAAAAGTCAAGCCTCCCTGATAGAGCAAAGAAACCTAAGATTGAGTTTATCCCTTTTCGCCTCTTGCAGGAGAACAAACAGGAACTATGGAAAAAGATATTAAGCCTTGAGCAGGAGATCGATGACCAAAGGGAGCTAAATTCTATCCTCAAGCGCAAATTAAGGAAGAAGCCTACATCATCAACAACTCCATCATCACCACCTCCGAAGAAAGAGACATAAACACATGGGTTTGGGCACTCCCCTTGGCAACTGCCAAGCTTGGGGGAGGTGCCCCGGTATCATATCACCATCACACTTCTATCTTTACCGTTTTTCTTAGTTTGATCCTTTTGGTTATATCTTGATCTAGTAGAATAAAGTTTAGTATGATCTAGCTTTGAGTTTTTGTGTTGATCCTTATCTATGTAATCGAGTCTGTGAGCTATATATAATAAAGATAAGTCTTGAGTCGAGGGCTTGGTTATCTTGATATGATCTTGAGGGAATAAAAGAAAAAAGAAAGAATAAAAAGAAATAAAGAGATCATATTGATCTTATGGAGAGTAATGACTTCACATATAAAGAGTATGATGAATAAAAGTTGTTGAGAGTTGACAAACATAGTTTTGGTCATTGTTGCAATTAATAGGAAGTAATAAAGAAAGAGAGGTTTTCACATATAAATATATTATCTTGGACATATTTTATGATTGTGAGGACTCACTAAAATATGACATGCTAAAAAGTTGATGTTGGACAAGGAAGATAACGTAATGGGTATGTTTTCTTATATCCGAAATAAATTATATTATCATGGATCATCCAACATGTTGAGCTTGCCTTTCCCCCTCATGCTAGCCAAATTCTTTGCACCAAGTAGAGATACTACTTGTGCTTCCAAATATCCTTAAAACCAGATTTGCCATGAGAGTCCACCATATCTACCTATGGATTGAATAAGATCCTTCAAGTAAGTTGTCATTGTTGCAAGCAATAAAAATTGCTCTCTAAATATGAATGATCTATTAGTGTGGAGAAAATAAGCTTTATACACTACAAAAAAAAGACACTTCCGTGATGATACGTGTTTGTCACAGTAGGTCACGTTTTCTGTCATGCATGTACATCCATGAAAATTTTATGACAGAATCAAGATAGTCATACCTGTGCTGTCGTAGAAGTGTTCCATGACATTACCAAAATTATCATCACGGAAGTGTCCACTTCCATGATGATAAATCACGCGTCATGGAAGTGCTTTCGTCAAGGGTGACCGGCACATGGCATCCACCGTAACGGGTCGCTGTTAAGCTATCAGGTCCGGTTTTGGATCCAATAACCCGCTAACAGCCCGGATTAATGAGAATTTTCCACGTGTAAAATTCTCATTGGCCGGAGGAAACACGTGTTGGCTTGCCGTTGGGATAGATGTCATCCATTCATTGGACAGGAGGCACCTATGATACTTCGACACGTGGCACGACCCAACAGAGGCCCATTCGGGTGAAACGGCCGGCCCGTTTGACTTGGTCAAAAGATAACGGACCAGCTGTGACGGCCGGATAATTAAGCTACAGTAATCCCCTGCTATTGATGGCACGTCACCTCGGTTGCTGTTGCTAATCACGCATTACTTCAAAACAATTAAAATTCTAATTTGAATTATTGGCAAACAAAAAAAAATTTCAAACAATAAAACTAATATGTTCACACTATTCTATAAATTCCCCTAATCATTGCCATGATGGTACCAACTTCATTTGGCTCACAGGTAAATCCCTAGGAAATTAATAAGTGGTCCAACAGCAAATAAATTAGCCATTTCAAAATAAATGGGTGTTTATGTATTTACAAACCACTTGAAATCGTGTGTGCTAGCTCAAAACATTGCCTATTATTTATGTGACAAGTTTTGTGTTCAACAAAACTTATTTGGATTAAATTAAAATACAAAACGGTGGAGAAAATACAAAACAGAAAATTAGAAGAAGGAACAGGGGCTAAGTGCACACTGTACACTACAGGCCCAGTGCTATAGTGCACAGCCCAGCCCACCACAGGCCTTTCCTCTTTCTCCTGTACAGAGGAGAAGGCAGAGGCCATGGCGTGGCGGCCATCCCACGGCGCCACGGCCGGATGACCGACACCTGCTCCTCTCGGGTGCCCTAGAGAGGATAAGGAGGACACCCATGACCCCCTGCCGAACCCTAGCCACTTCCCCTCTTCTACATCGTCCCCCACGCTCGATCCCGATCTCGACCATCTACATCCATGGCCGCGCCGCATCGATCTGGCAGCTACCGGCCTCCCCTCGTCGCGCGAAGATGACTGGGAGCTCCGTCGTGGTCGGCTCCATCACCACGCCGAAGGGCTCGAGCTAGAATGGCCCGTAGCCTCGACATCGTCCTCATCTTCTCCCACGGTCGCCGCATCGCGCCATCGTTTGCCACCCCAACGGACCACCCCGGCTTCCTTGACCATGTCCACGAGCCTCCCCGTGAGCTTCTCTGTCGATTCACCTACTTTCCCCCCCTCGATCCATGCCCCTACGTGTCAAACACCGCCATGGCTGGAGCTCTGCTTCCATGTACGCGTACGTGCTATTCTTGGCTGTTGCTCCCTGCTCCTGTAGCCTGCTGCTCCATGCATTGTTGTGCTGCTGCTGTTGCGCTACACTGTCGCTGCTGCCGCCGCTTGCCTGGCGCCCTACTGCGCGTGTGCCGGCCGCAGCCTCGCCGCGCCCGCCTGCGCCGCTGCCCGTCGCCTCCCTAAAACCCCGGCCGCTCGAGCTACTGGCCGTAGCCGCTGTGTGCTTGTGCGTGTATGCATAGCCACCATGAGGCCGGCTGGGTTCTGTCCACTAAGGCCGGCCCCGTTCTAATTTGCTAGTAGTAATTAGGTTTGTTAGGTGTTAATTAGCCTAATGGCACAATGACAGTGGGCCCCCATCTAAATAACCTTTTAATTTAACTATAGTCAATGACATGTGGGATCCACAACACTGTTCACGTTTGACTCCAGTCAACACTTTGACTATTGACTGCTAAGTCAGCTCCCAGGTGTCCCACTGTCAGCCTCTCAGCCTATGTGGCTGGGTACAATAGTGGGTACACATAGAAAAATCCCCTTTTTATTTCGAATTAATAATAAATTCCAAATATTGTTTTAAATTTTGTAAATTCATATAAAAGAATTCGTAGCTCGGATGAAAAAACTTTGTACATGAAAGTTACTCAGAACGACGAGATGAATTCGGATACGCAGCCCGTTCGTCCGCCACGCATCCCTAGCATAGTGAACCTGCAACATTTCACCTCCGGTTCATCTGTCCGAAAACGCGGAACCCCGGGGATACTTTCCCGGATGTTTCCCCCCTTCGCCGGTATCAGCTATCCCTGCGTTAGATCACCTCTAGCACCACGTTTGTCATGTTATGATTTGATTGCTCTGTTATTTATTGTGTTCCCCCTCCGTTACTTCTTTCCGGTAGACTACGAGACCGACGCCGCTGATGCCCCGGTCGACTACGGTGTTGACGGCCCCTCCTTCTTGTCTGAGCAACCAGGCAAGCCCCCCCCTTGATCACCAGATATCGCCTACTCTCTTCTATACTGCTTGCATTAGAGTAGTGTAGCATGATACTGCTTTCCGTTATTCCTATCCTGATGCATAGCCTGTCCTTGTTACTACTGTTGTTACCTTTACCTGCAATCCTACATGCCTAGTATAGGATGCTAGTGTTCCATCAGTGGCCCTACACTCTTGTCCGTCTGCCATGCTATACTACTGGGCCGTGATCACTTCGGGAGGTGATCACGGGCATATGCTATATACTTTACACTGTTACATTACATGTGGTACTGTTCGGAGATGGGGGCTGAAGGGGCAGGTGGTTCCACCCAGGTAGTGGTGGGCCTGGGTTTCCGACGGCCCCCGACTGTTACCTTGTGTCGGAGCGATAGGGCGGGTTGAGACCACCTAGGAGAGAGGTGACATGGCCCTGGTCGGCGTTCGTGGACACTTAACACGCTTAACGAGATCTGGGTATTTGATCTGAGTCTAGCCATTTGGTCTATACGCACTAACCATCTACGCGGGAGTAGTTATGGGTATCCCGGCGTCGTGGTATCAGCCGAAGCCTTTGTGACGTCAGCGACTGAGCGGCGCGCGCCGGGTTGGAACGTAAGCCTGCTCTTGTATTAAGGGGGCTAGTTCTGCTCCCGGCCGCGTTCGCAACATGCAAGTGTGCTAAGGGCGATGGGCCCAGACCCCTGGGCGCTTAGGTTTAGACCGGCGTGCTGACCTCTCTGTTGGTCTAGGTGGGGCTGCGACGTGTTGATCTTCCGAGGCCGGGCATGACCCAGGAAAGTGTGTCCAGCCAAATGGGATCAAGCGTGTTGGGGAATGTGGTGCACCCCTGCAGGGAAGTTAATCTATTCGAATAGTCGTGATCTTCGGTAACAGGACGACTTGGAGTTGTACCTTGACCTTATGACAACTAGAACCGGATACTTAATAAAACACACCCTTCCAAGTGCCAGATACAACCGGTGATCGCTCTGTCACAGGGCGCCAAGGGGAGGATCATCGGTTAGGATTATGCTATACGATGCTACTTGGAGGACTTCAGTCTACTCTCTTCTACATGTTGCAAGACGGAGGCTGCCAGAAGCGTAGTCTTCGAAAGGATTAGTTATCCCCCTCTTATTCTGGCATTCTGCAGTTCAGTCCACATATGATACCCTTATTCCATTTGATACCCATGCATATGTAGTGTAGCTCCTTACTTGCGAGTACTTTGGATGAGTACTCACGGTTGCTTTCTCCCTCTTTTCCCCCTATCCCTTCTACCTGGTTGTCGCAACCAGATGTTGGAGCCCAGGAGCCAGACGCCACCTTCGACGACGACTCCTACTACACTGGAGGTGCCTACTACTACGTGCTGCCCGCTGACGACGACCAGGAGTAGTTAGGAGGATCCCAGGCAGGAGGCCTGCGCCTCTTTCGATCTGTATCCCAGTTTGTGCTAGCTTTCTTAAGGCAAACTTGTTTAACTTATGTCTGTACTCAGATATTGTTGCTTCCGCTGACTCGTCTATGATCGAGCTCTTGTATTCGAGCCCTCGAGGCCCCTGGCTTGTAATATGATGCTTGTATGACTTATTTTATTTGTAGAGTTGTGTTGTGATATCTTCCCGTGAGTCCCTGATCTTGATCGTACATGTTTGCGTGTATGATTAGTGTACGATTAAATCGGGGGCGTCACACCAGCCCACGGAAAGCCTGTTAACGACCTATTCGTATATAGCCCATTTACAGCCCGCTAACTCACGGCCCGTTATGGCCTATCAGAATGTAACGCCCCGAGACCGATGTGCCAGGTGTCTTCCAGTTATTCGCTGTTGTTGCCTTGTCATTTGCTTGCGTGTCATGCATTTCATATCATGTCATCATGTGCATCACATTTGCATACATGTTCGTCTCATGCATCCGAGCATTTTCCCCGTTGTCCGTTTTGCAATCCGGCGCTCCTATGTCATCCGGTGTCCCCTTTTACCTCTTTTCGTGTGCGGGTGGTAAATGTTTTCAGATTGGACCGACACTTGCCATGTGGACTTGGTTTACTACCAGTAGACCGCCTGTCAAGTTTCGTGCCATTTGGACTTCGTTTGATACTCCAACGGTTAACCGAGGAACCGTAAAGGCCTCGTGTGTGTTGCACCCCAACACCCATCCAAAGTGGCCCAAAACCCACCGAAACCTCCTCCATCATCTTGGTCTTTCAATCACGATCGCGTGGCCGAAAACCGCACCTCATTTGGAGCTTCCTAGCTCCCTCTACCTATATATATGCCCTCCCCGTCCATTTTCGCGGACGAAACCCTAGATACATCTTCCTCGCGCCGCCGGACATGTCCGCCCGGTGGCCGGACACGTCCGCCTCCTCCCGCGCCACTCAGGGACCGCCACCTGTCGCGTCGCCGTTCCACCGCCGCCGCGGCCCACGAGGCCCACGGCCGGCCCGCCCGCGCTCGCGCTGGGCCCGAGCCGCGCCCCGCGCACCGTCCATCCCCGCCGCCTGCAGCGTGCCTCACCGCTGCCGCCTTCACCGACCCCGATGCCGGCTACCGCTACCTCGTCGCCCGGTCGACGCTGGTGACCGCCACCGCGTCACCCGAGAACTCCGCCGCCCAGCGCCACTTCGCCCCCCCGCGCGTCGCCGCCCCTCTTGCTGGACCACCGCAGCCACGCCTCGGGTTGGCCGGACTCCTCCTCTCCGCTCGGCCCGGCCAGCCACACCACCACCAGTCCGCCGGAGAGCTTCCCGCGGCCGGATCCGCCCCGTGCCGTTGCTTCCTCCGCCATCCCCACGCCTCCGCGTCGCCGTTCGTCGGACTCGTCGGAGCTCCTCTCCGGTCAGATCCAAAGAAGATGGACGAGATCCACCACCTCACCAAACCAAACGGTGTCTCGCGTCCCGGATCTCGTCGTCCCGCTCCGTCCCGTCCCGGGTTGACTTTTCGCGAGGGTATATTTCGACTAAGTCCCCAGGTATACATATTATATGTCCCTGTTCATCGCATCATAACTTTGCATCTGTGGCTCTGTTTCGGGCGTGTAACATATCAAATTGTTCGTCTCGACGAGTATCTCATTTAATTCCATTGCACCATGTTCATTTGAGTTCATCTTGTTTCCCTAAATGCTATTGCAAGAGCGCTAGTTTCTGTTAGTTTCAGATTCATATCAGTAATTGGTCATTTGTCATTTTTGCCATGATTGTTGTGTGCCTCCTATGAACTTGAGCCCTACATGTGTTTTGAAGTATGCCATACCATCTTTACAGGGGTGTATGCCATGTATTTTTGTGATCTCTGTGGTGACTAGCACAAGCATGCAAAGTAGCTCTAGTAATGTTGTTGATTTCAGGGACTTAGAAATCTTCTAAGTCTTTGTCCTATTAATATTTTTATGCCATGTATTCTTGTTGCTACAGAGTGATCCATGCCTCTTTTGAGCATGCTTAGTAAGGATGTTTTGTAGATATTGTTGTGCTCTATCCATCCATTTCTTTGTTTGCAATTATGGAGCACCCCAGTATGACTCAATCGAGCTCTACTTTTGCTATAAAATGTTCCTGGCAGAATATTTACGTGTTAAGCATTTTTGCCGAGGTTGTTGTAGTTTATCCATGCATGCTATGTTGTTGTTCTTGCCATGTTTAGCTTCTATGCCATGTCTACTGGTTGTGTGTATGCTTAGTTGGTCATGCAATTCCTTGTGGTGAGTGCATCGAGCTCGTAAACATGCCTACTTGATATTTGTTTTGCCATGTTCCAGTTTTCTGCTAAGTCTGAATGTGTTAGCGATAATTGCTATGTTCACATGGCTGCCATTGTATTTTCTGACCCCTTTTGGCTTATGGTCAGTAAGGGACTTTTGTTGTATGCTTTGAGTAGTTTCATGCCATGTATTGCTTTGCCATGATATGTTCCTGTAGCATGTTGTTATCATGCTCTAAACATTGCTTCCTGATGTTAAATTCCTGACTTGATGTTATTTTCACTAAGTCTGTAACCTGATATCTTTTGCACTTTCGCCATGCTTGTTTGAACCTGCTATTGAGTGAATTAGCCGTAGCTCAGCGTTCATCTTTTTTCAAGCATCTTGAGTGGATCCCTGCCATGTATTTTGTTGCTATGTTGGAGTGCTGTAGCTTGTTGTTCTTGATGCATTTAGATGACCTCGTGCTGTTAATCGCAGACCGGTGCCATATTTGTTTTGCTTGTCATTTCCAAACCGTGCATCTGATTCCGGTGATCTTTATATCGATTTCGACCAAAATCAACTCATCTTTCTAGTGGCACTCTTGGATTTCCATGTTGAGGCCAGGTTCAATCATTCCTTTCCAAATCATGCATATGCATCGCATATCGCATCCCGCATATCATGCCATGTTTTGCATCATGTTGTTTGTGCATTGCACGTGGTTGATTGTGTCTCCCTTTGCTTGTTGTTCTTTCTTTGGGTAGAGCCGGGAGACGAGTACGTGATCGAGGAGCCCGTTGAGTACGTTTACGAGGATCAAGCTTTCGTCTTCTCGGAGAACTTTGCAGGTAAGATGACCATACCCTCGAAATCACTTCTATCTTTGCTTGCTAGATGCTCGCTCTTTTGCTATGCCTATGCTGCGATACCTACCACTTACTATATCATGCCTCCCATTTTGCTAAGCAAAGCCTCTAACCCACCTTGTCCTAGCAAACCGTTGTTTGGCTATGTTACCGCTTTGCTCAGCCCCTCTTATAGAGTTGCTAGTTGTAGGTGAAGTTTGGAGTTTGTTCCTTGTTGGAACATGGATATTTGTTGGGATATCACAATATCTCTTATGTAATTAATGCATCTATATACTTGGTAAAGGGTGGAAGGCTCGGCCTTATGCCTGGTGTTTTGTTCCACTCTTGCCGCCCTAGTTTCCGTCATACTGGTGTTATGTTCCTTGATTTTGTGTTCCTTACACGGTTGGGTTATAATGGGAACCCCTTGACAGTTTGCTTTGAATAAAACTCCTCCAGCAAGGCCCAACCTTGGTTTTACCATTTGCACTAACAACCTACCACCTTCCCTTGGGTTCTGCAGACTCAAGGGTCATCTTTATTTAACCCCCCTGGGCCAGTGCTTGTCTAAGAGTTGGTCCGAACTAGAGCCCCTTGCGGCGCCACCTCGGGGAAACTTGAGGGCTGGTTTTAGTTGTACGGATTGCTCATCCGGTGTTGCCCTGAGAATGAGATATGTGCAGCTACTTTCAGAATGTCGGTGCATCGGGCGGCTTTGCTGGTTTAGTTTTACATTGTCAAGATGTCTTGTAACCGGGATTCCGAGTCTGATCGGGTTGTCTTGGGAGAAGGAATATCCTTCGTTGGCCGTGAGAGCTTGTGATGGGCTAAGTTGGGACACCCCTGCAGGGTTATGAACTTTCGAAAGCCGTGCTCGCGGTTATGGGCAGATGGGAATTGTTAATGTCCGGTTGTAGAGAACTTGACACTTAACTTTATTAAAATGAATCAACAGCGTGTGTAGCCGTGATGGTCTCTTTCCGGCGGAGTTCGGGAAGTGAACACGGTGTTGGAGTTATGCTTGAACATAGGTTGTTCTAGGATCACTTCTTGATCATAGTTTCTCGATCATGCTTTGCCTTCTCTTCTCGCTCTCCTCTGTGTATGTTAGCCACCATATATGCTAGTGCTTGCCGTAGCTCCACCTCATACCTTTTACCTACCTATAAGCTTAAATAGTCTTGATCGTGAGGGTGTGAGATTGCTGAGTCCCCGTGACTCACAGATACTTCCAAAAACTAGCTTGCAGGTGCCGATGATATCGTGCAGGTGACGCAACCAAGCTCAAGGAGGAGCTCGATGAAGACCTTGTCTGTTGTGTTGTTCTGTTTCCAGTGGATCAGTAGTGGAGCCCAGTTGGGATGATCGGGGATCTATAGCATTAGGGGTGGTCTTCTTTTATTTTGGTTCCATAGTCGGACCTTGATTGTATCTGGATGTTGTAATGCTTTATTCATGTATTGTGTGAAGTGGCGATTGTAAGCCATCTATGTATCTCTTTCCTTATTCAGTACATGGGATGTGTAAAGATTACCCCTCTTGCGAAAGTGCTTACAATGCGGTTATGCCTCTAAGTCGTGCTTCGACACGTGGGAGATATAGTCGCATCGTGGGCGTTACACAGAATTAAGCCCAGTAGCTTCATCTGGGCCATCCAATATGATTCCAGCCCATTGTAACTTCCGGCCCATGTATGGCCCATGATGTCTTTCGGCCCATACGAGGCCATTTGTAACTCTTGGCCCATTAACGACCGTGGTGAATCTTGCCCACAATGAACAGTGTACCCCTTTATACCCATTAACGGCCCATTATTCCATTGGGCCATTTCCAACCCGTGTTATCTTTCGGCCTTCTCAGGGCCCATTTATTCTTGGGCTCATTTCCAGCATTCAGTTACTTACGGCCTGTTATTGGCCTTTTCTGCTTGTGGGCCAAATTCAGCCCGTGGTTACAATCGGCCTGTTTGCAGCCTGTTAATCCGTTGGGCCGTTTTCATAGCGTCATCAAATACGGTCGATTAACAACGACCAATTATTGTCGGCCCATGAACAGAAGATTCCAAATCTAGCCCGTTTACGACCCATAATGCGGTCTGTTATTGGCCCATGTTTGGCCTATCCATCATACGGCACGTAGAAGGCCCATTGATGCTATGGCCCGTAGAAGGCCCATTGTTTCTACGGCCCTTAGAAGGCCCATTGTTTCTATAGCCCGTACGAGGCCCATGGTAACTATAGTAAATATGTAGCCCATGGTTATTGTGGCCTAGTTTAAACAAATAGGTTATTGCGGCCACTAGCAAACCGCGGAAAAAGAACTGCACTGACTACAAGAAAAAAAATAAACAAGACAACAAGGAAATAAATAAGAAAGCAACTTACGCTATGCTATCACGGCTATTACACATATTACATCCACTTGGCATCAAAGTTCACCACCAGTGCAAATATAGGGAACAAAGCAGCATATCATATACACTGGTTGTCAAAGTTGGCGACTAGTGCAAATAAATGCCGAAGCAAAAGAAGTCCAGAACTGAAACCACTTCAGAAGATCTCAAGAAACAATATCCTGGGTACCCATAATGCTGGCAAGATGCTTAGCAAGCTTATTAACTTTCTCTTGTTTGCGCTTAAATCCTCCAGCACTTGTTGTTGCACTAGGAAGTATGCATACGAATTCTGCAGGGACTTCCTCAGTCCTTCGGCTTCCTGTCGCATAACATCTGATCGATGTCTTTCAAAGAAGCCGAACTGATTCAGGCTGCGAGTTCGAAGAGCTGGTGCCAGAAGTAGTAGCCAGTAACTCGAACACTACATCAAGACATGACTTTGGAGTTGTCTCAGCGTCTTCAATATAGTTTTTATCAGCTTTCTTGGAGACCAACAGGGATGTCTCACTATCTTGAACCTTATCTGCATTACTTCCTTTACCATTGCATAACAGGGTACTCTTCTCCAATATTTTATCTGCGTTCTAAAATAGAAACAAACAAACACATCACAGGTTTACAATGCAGTATATGAAACTCATTTTGGTAAACCAGTTCAGTAGTAAGGTGGACAGGATAATATCATGAAACAAACATATATCTATGTAGTATGGTCACTGTATGGTCTATATCATTCTAGTTTATGTTGCCAAATCAAGATAGATACAGTTTGAATCATATCTATTTAAGATAAAGCAGCATATGCAGAATATAAGTGTGGGAAACTACACGGCAATAACAACACTTGTAATGTGCATGGCACGAGAACATAACTGTTTATTCAATTGAAACTGAAATCAACATAGAGCAAGTTACAACAGCAAACACGTTAAATAAACAGGTTTAAAACATACCTGTTGCGCCATTGGAGTTTCAATTGCATCATTCAAATTTGAAATTAGTTGGTATGAGTAAATGCAGTGATGCAAGAGCAAAGTAGTATGAACCATAGCTACGGAACCTGACTAGAGAACAATTCTTCTTCTGCTTTAAGCGCTGACTTGGGGTTCAAAGTGGTGGTCCTCGTGCTTTGGGCACTGCAGTTGCCTTACTAAATGCTGGTGTTCGGGTGCTCTGTGGTGGAGACGGTGTTGTGTCAATTGGAGCTGGGTTACTATCTGCTGGGGTTGAGGTAAGAAGGGGTGTAGCTCGTTCTCTGTCCACCTGGGTAGGGGTACAATCTGCGTGAGTCTGGGTTATGTGTGGTGGGGCTGGTTCTTGGGCAAGTACAATCGTGGTTCTGTCTGCATCGACATGTAGCACTATTGTCGGTGTCAAAACCGGCGGATCTCGGGTAGGGGGTCCCGAACTGTGAGTCTAGGCCGGATGGTAACAGGAGGCAGGGGACACGATGTTTTACCCAGGTTCGGGCCCTCTTGATGGAGGTAAAACCCTACGTCCTGCTTGATTAATATTGATGATATGGGTAGTACAATAGTAGATCTACCACGAGATCAAAGAGGCTAAACCCTAGAAGCTAGCATATGGTATGATTGTATGTTATGATTGTTGTCCTACGGACTAAAACCCTTCGGTTTATATAGACACCGGAGAGGGTTAGGGTTACACAAGGTCGGTTACAAAGGAGGAAATATCCATATACGTATTGCCTAGCTTGCCTTCCACGCCAAGTAGAGTCCCATCTGGACAAGAGACGAAGTCTTCAATCTTGTATCTTCATAGTCTAACAGTCCGGCCAATGGAGATAGTCCGGCTGTCCGGAGACCCCCTAATCCAGGACTCCCTCAGTAGCCCCCGAACCAGGCTTCAATGACGATGAGTCCAGCGCGCAGTATTGTCTTCGGCATTGCAAGGCGGGTTCCTCTCCAAATTCTATGTACCTGTCGAAATAATGTTCGGTTTCTTGTGAATGTTTGTACTCCTCGGCTTCCACGCCCAATAATGGCCACTTTCCACGTGTCGAGCGAATGTGAAGAGCCAGGGTGTTAGCTGTGTGAATGAGCCGCCTATTTAGAAAGACGAGGATTCAGATCCAAATCACACCATCCTCCCTTGGCGAGCCTTCATCGGAGCGCACCCGACAGAGATCCATTCCATCATGGCCGGTCGACGCAGCTCCTCCTCTCGCACCCCTAGCTCCAAGCCTGGAGATTGGGAGAGATGTTCCATCCCGCACAGCGTGATGCTTCAGTCCAAGGGATTTCTTCCCCCAGCGTACCTGGTCCCGGTTCGAGCCGGGCTTGCCACCTACAATGGCGGAGAGCAAGCGGAGAGCCTTCCCAATCCCTCCAAGGGAGAGCGGGTATGCCTTGTCCCTTATTTGGTAAGAGGGCTCGGATTCCCAATTCATCCATTTCTCCGGGGGCTTCTGGAGTTCTACGGCCTCCAGTTGCACAACCTTACGCCTGCCTCCCTGCTGCATATCGCGGGATTCGTAGCCCTTTGCGAGTTGTTTTTGGGCTGTGAGGCTCATTTCGCTCTGTGGAAGAAGCTGTTCTGCCTTGTGCCCCGTTCTCAGAAGGGGTCAATATATCAAGTGGGCGGAGCCGAAGTGTGGCATATTGCCGGGACCGGATACCTGTCCGGGACCCCAAAGAAGACGTCCAAAGACTGGCCTTCAGAATGTTTTTATATAGAAGACGTCCCCCTCCCGGATCCTATTTGGATCGGCCTTCCTGAGTTTGACAATGCCCCTTTGAAGAAGCGCCGGAGCTGGCGTCCACGGAGCCCCCTGGAGGAAGATGACAGGGACATTCTTTACCTGATGAGCCGGATAAGTTTTTTAGCTCGATCCAGATTGACCATGATCGAGGTTATGGCCATATGCATCATGCGGGGGGTGCAGCCGCTTCAGTATAGAGGCCACCCCATGTGGGATTTCAACGGGGAGGATGACTCCACCCGCCACGGCCGCAAAGGGTCGGGATCGGCTGATGATCTAATAAAGATCTTATCCACTTTGTATAAGGGAGAAGAGGAGGAATTCCTTCGTGTCAACCTGCAGGGCAGATTTTCTATGTACAATCCTCCGAGCTGGGTAAGCGGAGACTTTTTATCGCCCATCCATTTCGTATTCCCGTAGTTAAGTATTTATTCTAGCGATTTCATCGCAGGAGCTGCGCCAGGCCGTAAAGGAGATAAACAACCCTCCTCCACAACCTGAGGACCCTGGAAGGTCCCTTGACCCGGCCTCCCAGGAGGATCCGGACATATCTGTGGAGCTGATCGATGGGGTATTTTACCAATCGAGTAATGACAATGCTTTGGTGGCCATTACGGCCGATTACCCTGGGCTAGTTCCATCCTTGCAGGTGACTGAGACCGAAGTCCCAGCAGTTCAAAAAGGGATCCGTCCTTGCATGTTTTGGATCGTCGTATAACAGTCGTGTTTGGCAGGGGAGGTCCTCGAGGCCGAAGGCCGAGCCTGCGGCGACTGGCCAACAAGGGGCCGCGAAGCCAGGCAGGCTAAAAAGACCCGCAGTCCGGATCGAGACACCGGCGCAACGGTATGGCGCGCCGTCCTTATTACAAGACATTATTCTCAGAGGCATATTAACGCCCATGCCTTCTTTTCAGGAAAAAGAGCGCTCGCTGGACTATACCCAGAGAGGCTACCAATCGTGCCTCCACAAGCCAGGCTCCAAGACCGGATTCGGAGGCGGGAACAAATACAAGGCATGCACCGGGTGCTCCTCCGACAGAGGATGCGGATAGACTGTCCGCCACCCGTTCCGAGGTGGAAAGTGCCATGAACCACAGGCGTCGCCGGACTGTTCTTCGTGACGCTTGTTTCTCCCAAGAGGCATTGGATGCCTTCAACTCGGGAGACGCGCACCTCCGTGCCGCTCAAAATGGTCTAGCCAGAGCCACTGAGCAGTATGTAAAAGACATACGGGTGAGAAAATTTGATGATTATATATATCGGTAGCCCCTGAGACTTGAAATAGTTAGGATAACTGATTTAAGGATCATTTGTTATGCAGGTTCTTACAGAAAAGAATACTCAACTGTCCTAGGAGCTGGAAGAGTGCAAAGCCCAACTTCAGGCCGCACTGGCCGTAGCAGGGGAGCCCAAAGAGACCCCCTCTGGTATCATATTAGAATGCAGCGTATATGCAGATCTTATGATAAAATTGCAGATGACGCTGGAGTATCTCCGGATAAGCAACAACTCATACGCCAGCTGAAGGCCGGTGAGAGCGTGCTTACGAGGGTGAGGCAGGAGAAGAATGATCTCCTAGATGCCAACACCAAGATGGGCATGGAACTAAAAGATGTTCGTGCCCAACTGTCGGACTCTGTTAAGGAGAATCGGCGGCTTCGACGCGGCATATTTAGTAAGTGCTTGAACGAACATTGAAAAAGAGTTCGGCGAGGAAGCTGGCTGACAGAGTTATGTCTGTAGGTATGCTAACAGGTCGTCCTGCCGAGGAGATGCCCGATTCAACGGGTGATCTTCTTCCCGAGCTCTCACAGCTGCACAAACGAGTTCGGCAGGCGATGCGAGGCGTCACCCAGGCCTTGTGGCCATCCGTCTCCATACCCGAAGGCCTTGGAGAGCTTGCAGAAAAGCTGAAGGGAGCATGGCGGCGCTTCCGATTATGGAAGATATCGGCCTGCCATTAGGGCGCCAGGGAAGCCTGGGCAATGGTGAAGATACGGTACACGAAGGCTGACCCGAACCACATGGCCGAAGTCGGACCTATGGGGCCTGATGGGAAGGAGATCCCTGTGAGCTTAGTGTACGGCCAAGTAGAATTGGCCGCAAAGTATTCCCAACAGGACTGTAGACTAGACAGCTTATTGGATGGTATTGAAGAGGAATTCAACTAGTCAAATTGACAATGTAATTTTAAAGTGACATGTATAATGCCTTCTAGCCAGATTGTAGAT
The DNA here is from genome assembly GCF_003073215.2 of Triticum urartu. NCBI lineage: Eukaryota > Viridiplantae > Streptophyta > Magnoliopsida > Poales > Poaceae > Triticum > Triticum urartu. The sequence goes on along the minus strand of NC_053026.1, from coordinate 112,473,603 downwards.
CGTTTGTCGTGGCGGACCTTTTCGCTTCAACCTCGGGACCCGACAGTCCGGAGTGTATCCGAATACCTCTCGGTTATGTAAGAACCGGGGCATGCGTGGAGACCAGGCGTGGGGGTCATTAGTGCTTTATCAGACAAGTGCCCAACTAGTTATGTTATATTACATGGGTAGTAAGAAACATCTTCCAGGGAGAATAGTTCCGTTAAGGGTTCCTTTCCCTGGGTAAGCATGCCCTAAAGTGCATGTCCGGACTGCGGTAAGAAGCACAGAAAAATCATCTGGGGGCAGATATGAATAACAAAAGTCATCTTTTGTTCACCGACCGAATATTCCCTTAAGAACGCTAGCTTTCGGCTTCACCCATTCTGAGGTACACGTCCGGCTGACCCGGCGGTAACAATCGCAGAGGTGCTCCCCTTATGCCCTAGCCGAATTAACGGGAACGTAGGACATAAATACAAGAGCCAGGCAACCCAGCTTGGCCAAAACTTAAGTCATATCGATGCATATAATGGTGAAAAAAGGTACATGTGGAAGTATAACACATGTGTTGGGCATGAGGCCCAGGAAAATAATTAAAGATTCTGTGAAAGAAGCCCCCGGGTATGAAGACTGCGGCTAGCGCATCTGTAATGTACGAGTGAGGCACAAGGTGACCCTTGAAGGCCTAGAGAAATAAAAGAAAGAAAGGAAACAAGACAGATGATGCATATGCAAAAAATGGACAAAGGGAGGGGACTAACATAGAGTCTGGTGCTAAGCGTAGAATCTTCGAAGCCTGGCTGCGTTCCATGGGTTCGGCTCGAGTCGACTAGTCGATGCATCCCGCAGTCGGTACGCTCCACTGGTCAGAACTTGGTCGATAATGAAGGGACCTTCCCATTTGGGCTCGAGCTTGTTCTTTTTCTTATCCGGCAGCCATAGAACTAGTTCGCCAACGTTATAAGTTTTGGCCCGTACTTCTCCGCTTTGGTATCTGCGAGCCTGTTGCTGGTAAAATGCGGAACGGGCTTTGGCTACGTCGCGCTCTTCCTCCAGAGTGTCCAGACTGTCCTGCCGATCGAGCTCGGCTTCTCTTTCTTTGTACATGCGCACTCGAGGTGAGTCATGAATTATGTCACAGGGCAGGACTGCCTCTGCGCCGTACACCATAAAAAACGGTGTATATCCGGTACTACGATTCGGCGTGGTCCGCAGCCCCCACAGTACGGAGTCGAGCTCCTCTACCCAGTGCGTGTTAGACTCCGTTAAGGAACGCACTAATCTGGGTTTAATGCCGCTCATTATAAGACCGTTTGCTCGCTTGACTTGACCGTTGGTTTGTGGGTGATAGACTGAGGCATAATCGAGCTTGATGCCCATTTTGCTGTACCAGAATTTTACCTCGTCGGCCGTGAAGTTCGTGCCATTATCAGTGATGATGCTATGGGGGACGCCATAACTGTGTACAACCCTGGATATGAAATCTATCACCGGTCCGGATTCGGCTGTTTTAACTGGTTTGGCCTCTATCCATTTGGTGAATTTATCCACCATGACCAATAAGTATTTTTTCTTGTGGGTTCCCCCTTTAAGGGGTCCAACCATGTCGAGCCCCCAGACCGCAAAGGGCCATGTAATGGGGATTGTTTGGAGGGTGGTGGGTGGCATGTGGCTTTGATTTGCAAAGAGCTGGCAACCGGCGCAACGTTGGACCAAGTCCTGTGCATCTGCCCGGGCCGTTGGCCAATAGAATCCTGTACGGAAGGCCTTGCTTACAAGAGCCCGGGCTACGGCGTGATGACCGCCGAGTCCGGCGTGAATTTCTGCCAAAAGGTTCCGCCCTTCCTCTTCGGAGATGCATCTTTGAAGGACTCTGGTAGCGCTTTTTTGTACAATTCTCCCTCATGGACCCTGTAGGCCTTGGATCGCCACACTATGCAGCGTGCCTCATTTTGGTTCTTTGGAAGTTCCTGTCTAGTTAGGTAGGCCAGGAATGGTTCTGTCCATGGGGCAATAATGGCCATTATTTCGTGGGCTGCTTGTGTTATTTCTGTGGCGGAGCCTCCAATTATGTCAGAGAGTTCGGTATCAGGTATTTTGGCCGGTTCCGGACTGTTGTTACCGGTGTCCCCTTCCCATGCTACGGATGGCTTGAAGAGCCGTTCTAGAAATATGTTGGGAGGCACCGCGTCGCGTTTTGTGTCAATGCGGGCGAGGATATCCGCCGCCTGATTGTTTTCCCGAGCCACATGATGAAATTCGAGCCCCTCGAACCGAGCTGACATTTTTAGGACGGCATTGCGATAAGCTGCCATTTTCGGATCCTTGGCATCGAAGTCTCCATTTATCTGGGATATCGCGAGGTTCGAATCCCCGCGCACCTCTAGGCGTTGAATGCCCATGGATACTGCCATCCGGAGACCATGTAGAAGGGCCTCGTATTCGGCTGCGTTGTTAGAGTCCGTATACATAATCTGTAGTACGTATTGAACCGTATCTCCTGTTGGGGACGTCAAACGATGCCAGCCCCCAGACCAGCTAACATTTTGGAGCTGTCGAAGTGCATGATCCAGTTTGAATATGGGTCGTACTCTTTAGGGAGTTCGGCTTCCGTCCACTCAGCGACGAAGTCAGCCAAAACTTGCGACTTAATAGCTCGCCGTGGCTTGTAAGTTATGTCGAACGGGAGGAGCTCAATGGCCCATTTGGCAATCCAGCCCATCGCATCACGGTTGTATATAATATCGTTAAGTGGTACTTCCGAGGCTACCATTATCGAACACTCTTGAAAGTAGTGTCACAGCTTCCGGGATGCCATAAATACCACGTACGCTAACTTTTGATAATGCGGGTACCGTGATTTGCATGGAGTAAGGACAGTGGACACATAGTAGACCGGCTTTTGAAGGGGGAATTTGTGTCCGTCCACCTCTCGCTCGATGACGAGAACCGCGCTTACTACTTGATGAGTTGCCGCAATGTATAATAGCATTGGTTCGCCAATGTTTGGCGTGGCCAGGACTGGGTTTGTTGCCAATATGGCTTTTATTTCGTTGAGTCCGGCCGAGGCGGCATCCGTCCACTCGAAGTGTTCGGTGCGCCGGAGGAGGCGATAAAGGGGTAATGCCTTTTCTCCCAAGCGGGAGATAAAGCGGCTTAGAGCCGCCACACATCCAGTCAATTTTTTATTTGTTTGAGGTCTGTTGGGGTAGCCAACTATGACAACGCTCGGATTTTGGCCGGATTAGTTTCAATACCTCTACTGGAGACAATGAATCCCAGGAGCTTTCTGGCTGGTACGCCAAAAACGCATTTTTCCGGATTGAGCTTGATGTCATATGTTCGGAGGTTGTCGAATGTGAGCCTCAAGTCGTCTACTAGAGTTTCGACATGCTTGGTTTTACGACCACATCATCCACGTATGCCTCCACTGTTTTGCCGATCTGGTTTGCCAGACATGTCTGAATCATGCGCTGATATGTTGCGCCGGTGTTTTTGAGCCCGAAGGGCATTGTGTTGAAGCAGAATGGGCCATATGGTGTGATGAATGCCGTTGCGGCTTGGTCTGGCTCCGCCATTTTTATTTGATGGTAGCCGGAGTATGCGTTGAGGAAACACAATGAATCGTGTCCTGCGGTAGCATCGATGATTTGATCGATGCGGGGGAGGGGGAAGGGATCCTTTGGGCAGGCCTTGTTAAGGTCCTTAAAATCGACGCACAAGCGCCAGGATTTGTCCTTCTTTGGTACCATCACTAGGTTTGCTAGCACCAGTCCGGATGTTTTATGTCTCTTATGAATCCGGCCTCCAATAGCTTGGCTAGTTCCTCTCCCATGGCTTGTCTCTTAGGCTCGGAGAAACGTCGAAGAGCCTGCTTGACTGGCTTGAATCTTTTTAGGATATTTAGGCTGTGCTCAGCCAGCCTGCCTGGGATTCCTGGCATGTCTGAAGGGTGCCAGGCAAAAATGTCCCAATTCCCTCGTAGGAACTCTCGCAGTGCGGTGTCGACATCAGGGTTTAATTGTGCCCCGATGGAAGCTGTTTTTGTAGGGTCCGTTGGATGGACTTGGAATTTGACTATTTCGTCCGCTGGTTTAAAGGAGGTGGACTTGGATCTTTTATCGAGTATCACGTCGTCCCTATTCACTATGGTGCGCAGCGCAGTCAATTCCTCGGCCGCTAGGGCTTCGGATAGTGCCTCAAGGGCCAATGCAGTTGTCTTATTTTCGGCGCGGAGTGCTATGTCCGAATCACTAGCAAGAGTGATGATTCCTTTGGGCCCGGGCATTTTGAGCTTCATGTACCCGTAATGGGGTATGGCTTGGAAGATTGTAAACGCCTCCCGCCCTAATAGAGCGTGGTATCCGCTGCTGAACGGGGCCACTTGGAATGTAATTTCTTCGGACCTCTAATTATCCGGCGTGCCGAATACCACGTCTAGTGTGATTTTTCCAGCACGGCGTGCTTCCCCACTGGGGATGATTCCTCTAAAGGTTGTGCAAATTTCCTCAATGCGGCTTCAGTCTATTTCCATCTTTTGAAGAGTTTCCTCATAGATGAGGTTTAATCCGCTGCCGCCGTCCATGAGTACCTTGGTGAGTCGAAAGCCGTCCATGATTGGACTGAGGACCAGTGCGGCTGGTGCTCGGGCTGTTCAGAATTTGGGTTTGTCACTGGCATTGAAGGTAATAGCCATGTCACTCCAAGGATTTATTTCTGCTATATGGCAGATTTCGGCCATGCTGCGGAGTGTTCGCTTGCGTCTATTATTTGATGCGAAGGTCTCAAAGACCGTTAACACCGTATTGTTGTCCACGGGATGGTGCTCTGTGGTTTTTGGGAGGAGTAGATCCTCACCACTTTTGGCCACCTGCCAGAGTATCCAACATGCTCTAAGGTTGTGCGTTGGTATTGCATCCGCTGTACTATGAATTTTTGCAGGGTCTGTTGAGCCATCCCTCCAGTACGGTTCCTTGCCCCATAGAGGGCTTTTGCTTTTTGGTAGTTAACCCAGGTGTATTGTGATAATGCACCCTTTTATTTCGGACTGGGTTTGTATTCAGGGCCGGATTATCCCAAAACTTTATTTTAGTTTTCTAGGCGCTTTCCATCGCATAGTACTTTCGTACTATGGACACCAAGTCGGTAAAGCATGTAATTTCGCGGCGACTTATGGCGTTGAGGATTCCCTTGTCCGTACAATTATTGCAAAAGAATGAAATTGTGTCTTGCTTGCGGCAGTCCTTTATCCTGTTCATGACCAGGAGGAATCTGGCCCAGTAATGGTGTACTGTTTCTTCGGGCTCTTGCCTAATTTGGGATAGATCGAGTATGTTTGGGTGGGTGGGTGGAATTGAATCCGAATCCTTACCCAATCTGAGACTCAGGGGCCAAGGAGTTTCCGAACTCGAAAGTTTGGATTCTTGGATTTTTTTTTTCCGATAAGTCTAGCCCGCTGCCTGATTCTAGGTTCAGGCCTTGAGTGACATCCTCCCCTCCGCGGGTATCCGGCTTGGAGGGATCGGGAATCCGGACATAGCTAGTCCTTAAGATAGATGAAGGATTGCCGCATTGTTCCTCCACCACTGCAACGTGATGGGTGACATGGGGAGAGTTGATCTCTCTCAGATCAGGTTTAGGCCCAATCTGATCGTAGTCTATAGCGACTCCCAGGGCGGCGATGCGATCCAAGAGCTCGTTCAGGGAAGAGAGCTCCATTGGATCTAACTGCTCGATGAGTTCCGAGTTGACGTGAAGATTGCTTTCGATGACCCGAGAAGTCATCGTCGGCGCAGCGGCCGAACAGGCGGTCATAAGGAAACCACATAGCCGGAGAGTTTGGCCGATAGCCAAAGCTCCCTCAGCAATAGTGCCGTCTTTAAAGACGGGATGAGGCATCCTTCCTGGTGGCGACGGTGCAACAGAACTCTCAATGAAAGCACCAATGTCGGTGTCAAAACCGGCGGATCTCGGGTAGGGGGTCCTGAACTATGCGTCTAGGCCGGATGGTAACAGGAGGCAGGGGACACGATGTTTTACCCAGGTTTGGGCCCTCTTGATGGAGGTAAAACCCTACGTCCTGCTTTATTAATATTGATGATATGGGTAGTACAATAGTAGATCTACCACGAGATCAAAGAGGCTAAACCCTAGAAGCTAGCCTATGGTATGATTGTATGTTATGATTGTTGTCCTACGGACTAAAACCCTTCGGTTTATATAGACACCGGAGAGGGTTAGGGTTACACAAGGTTGGTTACAAAGGAGGAAATATCCATATACGTATTGCCTAGCTTGCCTTCCACGCCAAGTAGAGTCCCATCCGGACACGAGACGAAGTCTTCAATCTTGTATCTTCATAGTCTAACAGTCCGGCTAATGGAGATAGTCCGGCTGTCCGGAGACCCCCTAATCCAGGACTCCCTCAATGATCTTTTCTGAAGACCGTGTTTTTACTCCCACAGATACTGCTATTACCCCCTTCAATTGAAATGGCTGATAAACAAGAAAAGTAATTGAATGTACAAACATTCTAAGGGACAGGTGCAATGGATAGTAGGGAAGAAAACAGGGCATGAAATAATTCACATTTATGTTGTCTAACCAAACAGAATAGCAGGACATAATTTCACATATATGATGGCTAATTAAACATGATAGCATGACACAATTTCACATGTATGATGGCTAACTAAACATGATAGAATGACATACTTAAAAATATGCTGACTATGTAAACAGGATGACATGATATAACTATACGATGTGTCTATTAAAGTGGTTGGCATGCCATAAATCACAAACATGTCGTCGATGGAAACATGATGGCATGATATAATTCACGGATAGAATGACATAATTCAAAATATGATGACTATGTAAACAGAATGAGACGATATAACTATATTATGTCTTTAGAAAATGGGTTGGCATGCCATATTTCAGATACATGTTGTCTATGTAAACATCTTGGCATGATATAATTCAAATATATGATTTATATACTAAGCAAGTGAGCAGAGGACAATCACATATATGATGTGTAAACTAAGGAGATGGCATTCAATATTGTGTATATGATGTAAAAACTAAGCATTGCAATACAACATATGCATGATATGAGTAATATAACCCTGCCAAGTTTGAGCACACACCTCAGGGGGATAATAGGACTGGTCATCTGCCTCTGAATCCTCCTCTGAAGAGCTATTTGTAACCAACAAGATATCTGCTTCAGCAGGTAGCATTGTCTGCTCTGAAGACCTTGTTTTCACTCGAGATTTCTCCATCACCAATTCAAATGGCTGATGCATAGGAAGAGCAGTTGAATATACAAACATTGTCGACAAATGCAATGAGAAATACAAAAAAAGGACAGCATTATATAATTCAAATATATGACGCTTGGCTAAACAACATGGCATTGCATAATTCACATATATAATGCCTTGCAACAAGATAGCATTGCATAATTCACATATATAATGTCTTGCAACAAGATGGCATCGCATAATTCAAATATATGGTAATTAGACACTAAATAGGTGGCATTCACACAAAGCATGTCTAAACTAAGCAAATGACATAGCAATGCAAGATACCATACGCATGATATGAGCAACATAACCATGCCAAGTTAGAGCATGCACCTCGGGGGGGAGGGGGATAGGACTGGTCATCTGTCTCTGAATCCTCCTCTGAGGAGCTACCCGTAACCATCAAGACATGTGCTTCGTCAGATAACATTGTCTGCTCTGAAGACCTTGTTTCCACTTCAGATTTTTCTATGACCGTGCCGAATGGCTGATGCACAGGAAGAGTAATTGAATGTACTAAAATTGTTGTTAAGTTTAACACGTAATAAAAAATTATGGCATGATATAATTCACATATAAGATGACTGGCTAACCAGGGTGGCATTGCAAAATTCACATATATGATGCCTGGCTAAACAAGATGGCATTGCATGATTCACATATACGATAAAGAAACTAAACAGATGGCATTGACACTAAGAAGATGACATATTTGATGTATACATTAAGCAATGCAAGGCACCATATGCATGATATTACCAACATCAGCATGCCAAGTTAGAGCGAAGACCTCAGGGGGTAAATAGGAGTGGTCTTCTCCTTCTGAATCCCCTTCAGAACAGTTATCTTCCTCTTGATTACGATCCGAAATGGGTGGAGGGGGGCTGCCTTTGCGCCCAACATGGAGCGACGTCTGCATGAAATTTTATTGCCACTCAAGGCTCGTCTCTTTTTCTCTACATGTTCAGTTCCATTGTGTACAATAACTGACATGCATAGTAATAAAACATAGTGAGATTATGTAAGGAGTGCATGCACAAATCCAGAGTGATGGTAGCAAACTATGGGTAGACCCAAAACCAATGATGGCAGGCTGATAATAGCTTTAGTTAAAAATACAGATAATGGCTCCTTTAATGTTTGTTTGCGCCCAACATGAAACTCATAGTACACTGGTGCGTGTCGGTCCTAAACAAACGGTTTTTTACCCCTTTCCGCGATGGCATTTGGAACCGTCGCCAAGTGAGTGTGTGCGATAGGGTGTCCTTCCCACACGACCCATAAATCATCGGGGATAGGCCCTCCTGGGACCCAGGCTGGGGCCGTGTGCCATCGGGTGAGGCATCGAAACCCAATCATTTCCGTAGGTATGTACATCCCACAGGGTAATCCGAGAAAATCATTTCCGTAGGTATGTACACCCCAAATGGTAATCCGAGAAAATCATTTCCTTAGGTATGTACATCCCACAGGGTAATCCGAGAAAATCATTTCCATAGGTATGTACACCCCACATGGTGAATCCCAGAAAAACATTTCCGTTCGTATGTATATCACACACAGTCAATCCAAGGAATACGTTTCCGTTCTTATATACATCCCACACAGTCAATCCAGGGAAAACATTTCCGTTCGGACGTACATCCCACACAATTTTATATGTAGGCTCGTGTCTGAAAGGTGTAACTATCACACACGGTCTTCCTTGGTTAACTGTTTGCTTTTATCAACTATATCACACACGATTTGATGAAGAAAACTGTGTGGCATTGGGCTATCCATCGCAAGCGCTTTTACTGCTAGAACCATTTGCAAAGATCCATGACACATTTAGCAGGTTTATTAGTTTACAATTAATAATTCCAGTATTACACAAATTCACATTTCATATCGAACAGTTGTTGGCCAATTTCATATCAGGCACATAAATATATTATAACATCACAGTACGGTAGCTACATGAAAACAACACAGTACAACATATAGCTAGTTCAACTTCATAAGAACAATATATTCATTTCCCTAATCGAGATCATCCAGGATCGTCTTATCCACCTCTTCTTTCAGTTCAGTAAGAACCCGTTTTGCACGGGCCAACTGGAAAAGTGCCTCCTCCTTCGCCAACACCATCCTAGCAAAGTCTGATTTAAAAAATCTGAGCTCATTCTCCACCTTCAACTTTTTATCCCGCATCTTGAAATATGCTTCAGCATTGACAAGACTTTCTCTAAGCCTCGTGTGTTCTCTTCCTCATACATGCTCCAGAGCTTTGTTAGGCACATCTTCAAAGACTGTGGCCACTCTTGATCAACCCACTCCAAGTAAGAACACTTCCGTTCATCCTATAATATTTAAAACTAGATCAGTAACAATTGTAGGGGAAATGGGTTTATAGCAACATAGAAAATCACCAATGCTTATTTTGAAAAACTGAAGAAACATGTTAATTATGACATATCTTCTCAAAAAGATCAATGTGCAAATGAAATAATTGGTAATGAGACAACAACCAAATTCTGGAACATCGGAAGCTATAATTAACTACAACGACGCTACAAGTTCTTACTCATGTACAATAAATAACAAATTGAAAATTTTATGAGGAAGGTAAATATAACTGCAACAGCATAGCGATAGTGTTTGGATGACAGCAAATTGATACTAACAGGTGTGTACATGCACAAATTTAGTAACATAGAACTAATAGCACTAAGGTCGTCCACTATGTATGCCAAAACTGGGGTAAAGACAATTGTTCCTACATCTCGCACCGGTGCCCTGCACTAGCGAGCCGATGCAGCAGAAAAAAATCAGGGACCCGGACTCCAGAGCACGTAGTTGCTCTGATGCCCAGTTCCTTCATGCCATAAAGATTTAGTATTTTACTGCTTGGCTGCTCGGATGTGTGGACCAAAGTTGGCTGCACAAACTGCTGAAGCAGTGCCAAATAATGTTCTAATGGCACCACTGATGAGATGGCAACAATTTAAGATACTAGGTACAAACCGTGACATTGTCTTAGGATGCATTTGGTTGAAGGTGTGGTATGAATGGGTTGGGACTGTGACAGTGTCTGAATCACATCTAACAAATGATTTGTAACAACGAAAGAGGGTCTAACCTTCTTTGCACATGCCAAAAACTTCCTCCCACTGTCCATAGAATCAAACGCAATTAGCTTCATGCATGGAGATTGATGGTGACAACGAGCAGATAGATCTTCAGCCACCCCGCTCCATTCGTTGCCACTGATGGTCTTAGGGAGCTACAAGAGCAAGAAACGATTCAAATCAAACTCCGGGTAGAAATCCTTCATTCCAAGTCATAGCCCGAGAGAGAGAGAGAAGAGAGGCATACCCGGGTGGTGAAGGAGTAGTCACCGGAGGAGGAACCGCTGGAGATGTCTTTGAAGAAGACCATGGCGACCCCGGCGGTAGGATGCGAGATGACGAGAGTGTGGAAGCGGCTATAGCTTAGCAAGGAAGGAAGGAGGGAGAAAACAGGGGAAATGTGACTTGTAGTCGGGGAGAAAAGGGGGTGGGGAGGGGGGGAGTGGGCGGGGGTAGATATTTTGGCGGTAGGCCGAAATTTTGGAAATGTGGAGGGAAACTTTGCGCGCGGTGCCGCCAGACCATTCACTTTGAACGATTGTGTGCATCGCAAACGATTCTTCTTGCTTTACGCGCATGGGATGAGTTTGATAATTCAAATTTTGGTCTCAAGGCATGGGTACATTCACTTTGAACGCGCATGGTGCCGCCGGACCATTCACTTTGAATGATTGTGTGCATCGCAAATGATTCTTCTGCTTTACACGCATGGGATGATTTTGATAATTCAAATTTTGGTGGAAATTTCCCCGGGTACGTCATTGCATAATTTAACATCGCTTGCTAATTTGGGCACACAAAAGAGTGTACACCAAGAAGACCACACTTATTGAATCAAGAAATTTTAGTAATTACACAGAGCCAGTTGACCTAAACATTGCTCTAACAAAAGACCAGCATTAAAAACAAAGCCTAAGTACGCATAATTAAAAATCCGCCGTCGTGCCGGCCTATGCATCGCTGGTGTGAGATGAGACGTCCATGACTTGTCCTGGCGACATGCCGCCGTTGGTGGACTCTGCGTCCCCCCTGCTGAAGTCGACCGCGTCCTCGTCCTCGGCGCCGCCCTCAAGGTTGTAGTACTTGTGCCATGCCATGCTTGGATTGATTATGCCATGATTGAGATGATATGCCATGTTTTACTATTGCCATGTTAGAAGTTTGATATGCCATGTGATTACCATGTTAGTAGACGCTATGATGTTGTTCAGGCTTAGCTGATCTTTACCATGCCATGTTTAGTCATTGTTATGAGATAGGTTGTTGCATACACTTGGTTCTTGCTTTGGCTTCTGCTTCCTTGGAGGCTATGTATTTGGTTGTCTTGCAAGTACATTCAATGTACTGACCTGGCGTGTCATGCCAGTTTTGTAGGTCGAGCCCAAAACATTCGCTTGTTCCATCGTGCTAGGTCATAACCTTGCCAGTCCTGTGAGTTATGGAGCCCAGCCAGAGTTGATGAGCCGCCAAACCAAGACTTCCGCCGCCATTTAAAAAGCCTTAGGGCTATGCCAGATAATTGTATTCATCAATGATGTAATCTTCTATACATGTATTTGATGAATATTCTTGTACCTGGAATGCTGTATTATGGACATGTTGTGCGTCAGGTGTTATCTTGGGCTGACGTGCGAAGGCCCCCTGCTCCATTCGGATCGGGGTGCCACACCCCTTCCCCGGGAGATCGTTAGGCGTGAGCTGGACATGGAGGAGGGGGCGGAGATCAACGAGCACCAGTCGTAGTAGTACTCTTTGTTTTGTTTGATTAAGAGCGTCGATCTTTGATTTGTTAGAGTCATGTTTAGGTCAACTAGCTCTGTTTAATTGTTGAAATTGCTCGATTAAGAAGTGTGGGTGTGCTATAGTCTCCTTTGTGTATGCAAATTATGCAATGACGTGGATGAGCACTATGATACGTCTCCAACGTATCTATAATTTTTATTGTTCCATGCTATTATATTATCTGTTTTGGATGTTTAATGGGCTTTAACATGCTCTTTTATATTATTTTTGGGACTAACCTATTAACCGGAGGCCAGTGTCAGTTTTTGTTTTTTGCCTATTTTAGAGTTTCACGGAAAAGGAATACCAAAAGGAATCCAAACGGAATGAAACCTTCGCGATGATATTTCTTGGACAAAAAGCAAACCAGAAGACTTGGAGTTGAAGTCTGGAATGCCACGAGGCGGCCCCGAGGCAGGAGGGCGCGCCCCCACCCTCACAGGCCCCTCGTAGCTCCACCGACGTACTTCTTCCACCTATATATACTCTTATACCCTAGATCGACCGCAGAGAGCCACGAAACCACTTTTCCACCACCGCAACCTTCTGTACCCGTGAGATCCCATCTTGGGGCCTTTTCCGGCGATCTGCCGGAGGGGGAATCGATCACGGAGGGCTTCTACATCAACAAAATAGCCTCTCCGATGAAGCTTGAGTAGTTTACCATAGACCTTCGGGTTCATAGTTATTAGCTAGATGGCTTCTTCTCTCTATTTGATTCTCAATACAAAGTTCTCCTCGATGTTCTTGGAGATCTATTCGATGTAATACTCTTTTGCGGAGTGTTTGCCGAGATCCGATGAATTGTGGGTTTAAGAACAAGATTCTCTATGAATATTATTTGGTTCTTCTCTGAATTCTTATATGCATGATTTGATATCTTTGCAAGTCTCTTCGAATTATCGGTTTAGTTTGGCCTACTTGATTGATCTTTCTTGCAATGGGAGAAGTGCCTTGCTTTGGGTTCAATCTTGCGGTGTCCTTTCCCAGTGACAGTAGGGGCAGCAAGGCACGTATTGTATTGTTGCCATCGAGGATAAAAAGATGGGGTTTATATCATATTTCTTGAGTTTATCCCTCTACATCATGTCATCTTGGTTAAAGCGTTACTCTGTTCTTATGAACTTAATACTCTAGATGCATGTTGGATAGCAGTCGATGTGTGGAATAATAGTAGTAGATGCAGAATAATTTCGATCTACTTGACACGGAGGTGATGCATATATTCATGATCATTGCCTAGATATTCTCATAACTATGCGCTTTTCTATCAATTGCTCGATAGTAATTTGTTCACCCACTGTAATACATGCTATCGTGAGAGAAGCCACTAGTGAAACCTATGGCCCCCGGGTCTCTTTCTTATTATATTGCATCTCTTTTATTTACATCGCATCTCGTTTACTATTTTGCAATCTTTACTTTTCAATCTATACAACAAAAATACCAAAAATATTTACTTTACTATCTTTATCGGTTTGCGAGTGACCGTGAAGGGATTGACAACCCCTTTATCGCATTGGTTGCAAGGTTCTTAATTGTTTGTGCAGGTACTAGGTGACTTGTGCATTGTCTCCTACTGGATTGATACCTTGGTTCTCAAAAACTGAGGGAAATACTTACGCTACTTTGCTGCATCACCCTTTCCTCTTCAAGGGAAAACCAACGCATGCTGAAGAGGTAGCAAGAAGGATTTCTGGCGCCGTTGCCGAGGAGATCTACGCCAAGTCTAGTGAATTGTGCTATCTACTATTACCATGCAATCTGTTGCTCTAGTGTATATGTTCTATATGTCGTGCAATGTGGTGCTCACTTATTAACTATTTTGTTGGGAATATAGCTACCCGGTAAGACCCACCCAGGAGGGGTCGGGTCAACCCCAATGACGGGTTACGAAAGAAGCCCAATAGTATTAAAGGCTACAGTTTATTAAGACTTGTAGAAGCCTTAAGCCCAGAGGCGGCTTAAGGCCCAATATTGTAAACCGTCGTATGTAAAGAAAGACTTGTAAAGAAAGGCATACGAAGAAGTCACCGAGTCGGACACATTTATGAACCGGCCGGGACTCTGTAGGCCGCCAGGCGTCAACCCGTGTATATAAGGCGACGACCCGGTGGCGGCTTAGGGCAAGAAACAAGAGATCGGTAACCAAGCCGGCGGATTAGCCTCTTGGTGATCGAAACCCCAGCAATTCCAACACAACTAGACGTAGGCTTTTACCTTCATCGTAAGGGGGCGAACTAGTATAAAACCTCTCGTGTCCTTTGTCTCGATTAACCCCTTTAAGCTTCCTAGTTGCGATGGCCCTATGACTAAGTCCTTTTGCTAGGACATCTGCCATGACAATTCCACGACAGTTGGCGCCCACCGTGGGGCCAGCGCATGGTGGATTTGAGTTCTTGAAGGGCAACTTCGAAGGGCTCAAGGGATATGTTGTGGGCCGGATGACCAAGAGTCGTCGCGGCAAGATCTACATCGACGACGAAGGTTGGGGCCCCGAGGCCGACTCAATTGAGTACGGGTACCGGGTCCCCTTCGACGGGATTCATGTCTTCATCGGCCGGATCGGCGAATCGGGCCCTGAGCCGGACGTCTGCACCAACATCATCGAGATGGCTCAGCGCGCGAGACCCGCCCGGGCCCGACCCGCCGTAAAGCTTGCCTTTGTGGGTTGCATCCATGGAGGTGAATACTCGGAAGGATCAGTGGATGGCGGTGAGACGACCATATGTTCTGAGGCTACGTCATCAACAGGCGAGACAAATTCTTTGTATCAGCTGCAGGATGGCATGCTTGGGGGTTGTTCCGATGGCAGCATTATTCCGGACCCCTTTGAGCCGCCGAATCGAGCCGGAGTCTTCATGGCAGGCACTCAGCCCGGGCAGAACTCCACGGCTGCAGCAACAACAACCACCGGGTCGGTAGCGGCCGAGTCAAGAGACCCCGCGCGCCCCCCGGCTCAGATGCTAATGGACCTCATGGATAAGCTGACGGCTCTGTTGACTATCGTGGTAGAGCCAGCGGATAAAGCTCAGCATGACGCAGAGGTGGGACGGGTACGCGAAGAGAAGGCATAAGCCAAGGAAAATTTAGCAGCAGAAGAGGTCAGGATGGCCACGGAACGGGCAGCTTTGCACGCTCGTGCTCAGCAGCTTCAAGCGGAGACTTTCCGGCTCTCGGTGGATCTGAATGCGTCAAACGAGGTCATGAGGAGAAGGCATCAGAAAACTCAGTCACGTCTACCTCTGACGCTCGATCCTAGGAACCTTTTCCACACACCCGGGGCCGATCCAAGTAACCCGCCGGAGGCAAATTGGGTCACGACACACGGAGCCGGGGTTCAGCCGTGGGCCATGGAACCACCTCGTATGAGTACCGCTCTGCCTCATTATGCGCCAACACCATCGGGTCACTTCTCCAATCCTTTGGAAAACCTCATTGCTGCGTTGGCTTGTTTGGCGGCTCTCCCGATGGAAGGCGACTCTCCGACAGCAATCGAAACACGAAGGGTGAGAGAACTTCTTCAGACGGCTCTAGCGCAGCAGGATGCGTACTCTTACAGTCGAGACAGAATCCATTCAACCCCTCGCCCGAGCCGGAGCCCGAGCTATAGCAGCCATATGGACTTAGCTGATATGTCAATCAACGCTCAACGCCATAACCAACCATGCAGGCATGAGCCGGTACAGGCTGGAGCCCTTAACTTAGTGGATCAGGGGAGGATCTGTCAAGAGGCTGAGCGGGCGGTTCAACTGGCAGCTGAGCAGGTGGCTCATCAAATTTTTCCGGCTTATCCAGCAACCTCTGTTGAGGCAGGAGTAGCCACGAGAACAGAAGGTGTTCCTTGCCTGGTGTCGGCTATACGTAATGAGCGCTTACCTAAAGACTTTAAGGGGCCTCGTAAACTGCCTAATTACACGGCTGACTTGCAGCCTGGGGCATGGATTGAAAGTTATGAGATGGCAATGGAGCTGTTGGAAGTCAGCGATGCAGCGATGGCTAAGTATTTCAGCATGATGTTGGATGGAGCAGCTCGCACTTGGTTGAAAGGGTTACCACCCAATTCCATCGGCTCATGGGCGGAGTTGAAGGCCTGGTTCATCCAGAACTTCAAAGACACATGTAAGCAACCTATGTCAATCATGGACCTGACTAATTGTAAGCAAGAGGAAGGGGACTCCACAACCCATTGGGTGCGCCGGGTCAAGGAGATAATACATTCATCTGATAAAATGGATGCTGGCTTGGCAGTCTTAATGTTGGAGAAAAATTGCCGTTTTGAACCTCTGAAGCAGAAGCTGCGGCGGCTCAAGCGTGACTGCAATGACATGGGCTAGTTGATGGCGGCCCTAGTCAAATATGTTGATTCTGACAGTAGCAAGGATCCCTTGTCTAATGAAGAAAAAACAGGGAAGGGAAAGAAGAACGGCAACGGCAAGGGGCACCAGCATAACCCGACAAATCAAGGAGGTAATAAACGTAAGGCTGATGAGTTTGTGGCTAACACCAATGCATAGGGCAACAACCAACGGCGCAAGGGTAGGCAACCCCCTCGGTCAGGCGGGTCAGGTCCCACTCTCGAGCAACTACTGAATGAACCTTGTCCAAGGCATGGCACCTGGGAGAAGCCAGCTACCCATCTGTGGAAGGACTGTACAATCATGAAGGCATTTAAAAATTCCAACATGTTTGATGGTAGCCACGGACCTGGCGGCAGTTCAGGCGGAGGCGGCTTTCAGGGCCCGGGCGCCGGGTCAAGCGGAGGCGGTTTTCACGGTCAAGGCCATCTGGGTAACCAGGGCGGTTATAATCAGCAACCCGACCAAAATAATCAGCAACAACAATCTGGGTATCAGAGTAACCCAAAACAGTTGAATAGTTGGCAGTACCACGTGTTTACCACTAGTTTATGCAAGCGGGATCAGAAGCTTCATAAGAGGGCTGTCAATGCTGTTGAGCCGGAAATCGCACGTTATTTGAGGTGGTCAGAATAGCCTATTGTGTGGAGCAGAGAAGATCACCCTCCCGGGTTGATAATCCGGGTCACTTGGCCTTGGTGGTGGCACCCCAGGTTGGTGGATATAAGTTCACTAAGGTGCTCATGGATGGAGGCAGTAGCATCAACATCCTCTATTATGAGACATTTCGTCGGATGGGGTTGACTGATAAAAGTCTTAAGCAATCCAACACTATTTTTCATGGTGTTGTCCCTGGCAAGTCGGCATACCCAGTTGGTAAGATTGAACTACAAGTGGCCTTTGGGGATGAATATGATTCCAGGGCTGAGAAGTTAACTTTTGAAGTGGTTAAGATCAAAAGCCCATATCATGCTCTATTTGGACGGCCGGCTTATGCCAAATTCATGGCTCGGCTGTGTTATGTATATCTATAGCTCAAGATGTCGGGTTATAAAGGCACCATTACCGTACATGGAAGCCGTAAAATAGCCCTGGAATGTGAATAAGGTGATGCCGCTTATGCTGAGTCTGTTTGCGCGACAGAGGAGTTGAAGTTTTATAAAGATAATGTTGACCCGGCAGACATGACGTCTCTGAAGAAGCCAACTACGGAGCATGAACCGGTACTGAAATTCAAGTCGGCTGATGACACCAAAATGGTTGATTTTGTGCCAGGCGATTCATCCAAACAGTTCATCATCAGTGCCAACTTGGATCCAAAATAGGAAAGCACGTTCATCAAGTTCATCCGTGAGAATCGTGACATTTACGCATGGAAGCCTTCTGACATGCCGGGTGTCCCGAGAGAACTCGCTGAGCACACTCTTAACATTGATCCAAAGTTTGAGCCGGTCAGGCAGTTCCTTCGGCGGTTTAACGAGGAACGACGCAAGGCCATAGGAGAAGAGGTGGCCCGGCTCTTGGCGGCCGGGTTCATTGTGGAAGTTATTCACCTAGAGTGGTTGGCTAACCCAGTGCTCATACTCAAGAAGAACGGCACCTGGCGTATGTGTGTGGATTACACCAATTTAAACAAAGCTTGTCCGGCTGACCCTTTTTTGCTTTCCCTTGTATTGATCAGATCATTGATGCTACGGCGGGTTGTGAGCGTTTGAGTTTTCTGGATGCTTATTCAGGTTATCATCAGAACAAGATGGCAGTCAAGGACCAGGAGAAGACATCTTTCATCACTCCATTTGGAGCCTTCTGCTATGTGTCTATGCCTTTTGGGCTTAAGAGTGCACAGGCGACTTATCAACGGTGTGTGCAGAATTGCATTCAAAATCAGATTGGGCGTAATGTTCATGCTTATGTGGATGATATGGTGGTTGTCGGTGTCAAAACCGGCGGATCTCGAGTAGGGGGTCCCGAACTGTGCGTCTAGGCCAGATGGTAACAGGAGGCAGGGAACACGATGTTTTACCCAGGTTCGGGCCCTCTTGATGGAGGTAAAACCCTACGTCCTGCTTGATTAATATTGATGATATGGGTAGTACAAGAGTAGATATACCACGAGATCAAGGAGGCTAAACCCTAGAAGCTAGCCTATGGTATGATTGTTATCTATGGAGTTGATGTCCTACGGACTACAACCCTCCGGTTTATATAGACACCGGATAGGGTTAGGGTTACATAGAGTCGGTTACAATGGTAGGAGATCTTGAATATCCGCAACGCCAAGCTTGCCTTCCACGCCAAGGAAAGTCCCATCCGGACACGGGACAAAGTCTTCAATCTTGTATCTTCATAGTCCAGGAGTCCGGCTAAAGGTATAGTCCTGCTACCCGAACACCCCCTAATCCAGGACTCCCTCAGTAGCCCCTGAACCAGGCTTCAATGACGACGAGTCCGGCGTGCAAATTGTCTTTGGCATTGCAAGGCGGGTTCCTCCTCCAAGTCCTTCATAGAAGATTGTAAACACCAAGAGTAGTGTCCGGCTCTGCAAAATAAGCTTCCACATATTGCCATAGAGAGAATAATATTAACACAAATCAAATTTGCTAACGTATTCCACAGTGCGTCATCACACTACGACCAAGTCCTTTACTCAAATCATTTTCACTTTTCCACCTCAGCGTGTTTTGTGAGGCGGTTTCCTTGGCACGTCTTGTCAAAGCGGAGATCGTGCACCCCCCTTTTACGGGATTCTCATCAATACGGACGTGGGTAACCCAATCGTGCCTGTTAGCATGTTTTCTCGATTAAAGGCGAGTCCCAAACGGTTACGGGGAGGGCTCCTGGTATTCAACCTCTTATAAAGAGACCAAGGCCTTACTCCTTTTCTCCAATCCCAAAACAAGTTCGCCCGTCGCCTCGAATTCCAACACCCTAGGCTCCAGATTCCGGGTGCCTCGGACCTTCGACAATGTCCGGTTCCGACCTTCAAGGCCGATAGATGCCCTCCTCCGTCATGGAGGAGGACGTGCTAAAGTTGAGAGAGGCTAAGTTCTTGACCGCCGAAATTTCACACAGGTTGCCTGCTCAAAGGCAGGCTATCCCCAGTCCCCAGCCCGGTGAGAGCGTAGTGTTCATGTCTCACTTCCTTCGGGGGTTAGGCTTCCCGATGGATCCCTTTGTGAGGGGACTGCTGTTTTATTATGGGCTGGAATTCCACGACTTAGCTCCGGAGTCCATCCTCCATATCTCCTTGTTTATCGTTGTATGTGAAGCGTTCCTCCGTGTTACCCCTCACTTCAGATTATGGCTCAAGACCTTCAAAGTGGAGCCGAAGATGATCAAGGGACGGCACGCAGAGTGCGGAGGCGCTGTTATAAGCAAAAATGTTGATGCTCCATGGCCCGAGGGCTCTTTTCAACAGGAGCTAGGTTTGTGGCCACGAGAGTGGTTTTATATCACCGCTCCCCGGAGCACCAAGTGGGTGGCGCCTCCTGCCATTCGCTCGGGTACCCCACCACGGCTAGCGTCATGGGTCAACAGAGGGTTAGATTGGGGTTTGCCCAAAGACGTGCCCTTGTTACAGGGCCGAATTAAGGATCTCTTGGAAGGAGACCTCAACTTGGTCAAGGTGACGCAGGTCATGCTGATTCGCCGAATATTACCCGGCAAACGTCGCCCCCTTCGCCTGTGGGAGTTTAATCCAGAGGGACCGCGAGCTCTCCAGAACTTTATGGGCGCAATGCCCGTGGAGATGTATAAACTGTTCTTCGGATCACAAGAGATGTGTCCGGATTTAACCGAGGACGCAGGCCTAAGCTGCAATCGCCCGGATACTCAAGTAAGCAACCTTGTGCCCGGACCCTCTATCCGTATAATTGTCATAAACTTGCCCCTAAAAGAGCCGTCCTTTTAAACAGGAGTGGATAGCGAAGGCAAAGCTGATCAGGTGTCCGGCTCCCCTTCCTGAAACCAGGCCGGATCCCGTGCTGGTCAGGATGCTGGAGATAATGCCTTTGGAGGGGGAGGACAAGGAAGCTATGGCCTCCTCGAAGGAGGCTGCTCCAAAGGGAGGAACCGACAATTCTTCTCCTAAGGGGAAGAAGGGAGCCGCCTCTGACGACCCGGAAACCATGGCCTTGAAGCGGGGGAGAGAATCCTCGTCAGAGGGTCCGACGCCGGGGAGTTCCTCGGCCGGACTACGCCCTCAAGGGGATCAGCCCTCTAGCGAGCCGTAAGTGGAGAAAGATTTTCCTTTTGAGGGATGAGGGAAATCCTTGATTTATATCTGAGAAGATTAACCAAACCTTTACCTTGTAGCTCGGACCTCAGCCCTTCTCAGCAGAGCTCGTCTTCGGGGGATCTCCTTCCGGAGATGATGGAGAGCGGGACGCCTCCCCCTGCCGTGCCGCCTAGCGAGGCAGGCGACCCTGAGGTGTTGTCGCCGAGGGTTTCTCCGAATCCGGCAGGGGCGGAAGGTAGCTATGCGCCCCCCCGAGGTTCTCCGCGTCCGGCCTTCAAAAGAGGTCATGGGACAAGCCCGGCACCGTCTAGTGCTCGGCCGGAGGAGCTAAAGATTCTGCTGGGGCGAGCTTCTATCTCAGAGGAGCACCGTGCATTGATGGGCACGGTGATTGAAAGGATTTCATCCGCCGAGAGCGGATTGCATGAGGCCATCAAAAGTTTACTGACGGGTTTCGAGGTACATTACATAATGTACGCTTTTGTCAGTTGCGCATGAATAAGATGTGCCCTGTGTAGATAGTAGCCCCTGAGACTCTGCGCGTCGTCAAGAAATGACGGCACGCAGAGGATCATAATCCCAGGTCTAAGATGTCGCCTTTGAATGTAGGCGGCAGGGTGTCCGGAATCGAGCCGAACTGACGATTTTGCCGAACTAAAGCGGCAACTGGACGTGGCAGATGCCGACATCACGCTTATCAACAAGCGGCTTGATGAGGCTCAAGGTATGTAATTCCTCAGGCGGCATCAGGTAAGAACAGTTTTATGCCTGTGTCTTACGATGTGTGTGCTTGACGCAGATGGTGCGGCCGCCGTGGAGAGTCTTAGGGCAGAACTTGCCCGAGCGGAAGAACAAGCCAGAGAAAGTGATGCGGCCACCAAGAAAGCCCTTGAAGAGCTGAGAGCCGAACAGGCTGCTCATTGCCGAAGCAAGGAAGAGATGGCCGAGATGGCCGAAAAGTTAAAAAGCACTACAAACCATTGCAGACTTCTTGAAAAAGAAGACCAGGCGAAACAGACGGACTTAGAGAAGGCCGTTGCCAATGCCAAGGATGCGCGCTCTGCGATGAGATCTGCGAAGGAGGAGTTGCGTCAGGCCGAACAGATTGCGGCTGGAAAGCCCTTTATGCTGCGAAGGAAATTTTGCGATCCGAAGTTTGCTCCGTTGGACCAGATGTGGAGTGTGGAGGATACCTATCTGGACTTGGCAGCGAGTGCTGCTGATGCGACCGAACACTTTCGAGATCAGAAAGATCGCGAAGTGGAAAAGCTTTTCTGGTCGCAGTTTCACAATCCAGAGCGTCCACTGGTAGTGGACGATCATTTGGCTCAATGGGCCGAACTGAATAGGTTGTCTGGACTCGCCATGAAGTACGTCATGGGTCACCTGTGGCCGGGGAGATCGGAGTCGAAGAGTTATTTCAGCTTGGTGCAGCAATTCCTTGACGCGGTGCCGCGTATAAATGCAATGAAGAGGTCAGCATGCATAGAGGGCGCTAGGATGGCTCTTGCCCGTGTTAAGACATACTGGGCAGAGATGGAGACCACCGTTGTTGCGTCCTGAGATTCGGACAAAAGCCGAGTACCCTCCGAGCACTATTTTCAGGAAGTTCTTGAAGGCGCTCGTGTAATAGAGACGCAGTGCTCGAAAGATGCTATGTTATGATAGCATATGTAATTATAAAGTAATATTTTGATAAACTGTAGTGGCCTTTTTTATACTTGTGCCTTCAAGTATTGGGAACACCTCCTGTGCGGCCGTTTTAATATATATATATACAAAATCTGAAAGATGGCAGTCGTTGGCTTCAGCCCCCACGCACATAATGCGGGGGTGCTCGCAGAAGACGCATTTTCACACTTAACCCAATGTCTTGGTCCTACAAAGGAGGTGATAGTGCAGCGGGCCAGGCAACCGGACTATAATGCTTTAACACTTTCACTTAGCCATAGGAGTTTGACAGTGAGACTATTTAGGTAGCCCCTTGGTGGCGACTACGCTCGTCCGAGTTCGGGGCGCGTATGTGCCTGACCGGGAAGCGGCCCTTCGTTAAAGCGGAGGAATCCGATAGATTCCGATAGGTCATCGAGTGGCTGACCAGTCTCACGCTACATCATGACAGTCAGTTTTCGGCTTTCTCTACTGAGGTGCTCGCCCGGTCGAACCAGGGCACAATTGCAGTAGTTCTCCTGGTGCTACCTTAGCCGATAGAGCGGAACGTAAGGTACCCGAACTCAGGAGCCAGGCAACCCAACATTTGACCAAAGACATGATTCGGAGTTGATGCATATAATGCCAAAACTCGCGACGCCGAACACTCCCTAAGGTGTTCGGTATTTATGAGTGCGGGTGAAACAACACTCTTTATTGAAAAAGCCCCTAGTGTCCAGGTACGTGCAAAAATTCTGACGTGGCCACATGCCAAGAAGCCATCCTCCTCCTTGGTTATATCAGAAAAAACCAGCGGATGTGTAGCAACAAGAGACAGTAAAAAAGGTTTACGCAGGGTCTTAATCTAAAAAGAATCCTTTAGGACGGGTCCCTACTGCACGTCTGCGCCTGTGTCTCCGTTGTGCCGTATCCTGGATGGGCGCCGCACGACGTTCATCTGTAAAAGAGAGGAACTGAGT
Source organism: Triticum urartu (assembly GCF_003073215.2). Classification (NCBI taxonomy): domain Eukaryota; kingdom Viridiplantae; phylum Streptophyta; class Magnoliopsida; order Poales; family Poaceae; genus Triticum; species Triticum urartu. The sequence goes on along the minus strand of NC_053026.1, from coordinate 112,450,188 downwards.
TGAAAACGGGTCATGCCGAAAAAGTTTAAAATAAACAAAGTATAAAGTAAAATATATAAGATTGAGCTTTATTGTCTCTTATTGTATATGCGTGGATCCCCTAGTGCGGGGGTATATGGCCACTAAGCCTGCATCAATGATGAATTTGCACCGAACTCGTCTATCCGCGTTCGTGGTCTTGAATGACCTATTTCGAAGTTTTTTGGCCGGTGAGGCCATTTTGCTGTGGGGCTGTCAAAGCGGCCGCACAGTCCTCCACTTGGGGAGGCGCACTTTAGTGCTTCCCCTTCAAAGAGATGATGCCTCGTGGACCGGGCATCTTAAGCGTAAGAGATGCATAATGCGGTATTGCGTTAAAGCGAGCGAAAGCTTCGCGTCCCAGTAGTGCTTGATAGCGACTTGAGAACAGGACGATATGGAAGGTCAGCTTTTCGCGGCGGAAGTTATCGGCAGAGCCGAATATGACTTCGAGCCGGAGAAAACCCATACAATGGGTGTCCGGACCAGGTATTACCCCTTGAAAGGAGGTTTTGCTGCGGCGGATTCTTGCTGGGTTTATCCCCATGTGCTGGATTGTATCCTGATATATCAGGTTTAGTCCACTGCCGCCGTCCATAAGGACATTTGAAAACTGGAGTCCGCCAATTATTGGATCGAGTATCAAGGCAGTCCAGCCTGCATTCTTGATATTTCTAGAATAATCTAGCTGATCGAAGATGATCGTTTTTCACAACCTGTGGCAGGACCCTTTGGGGATGGGCCGTGTGGTGCGTACCTTTACGGGCGCTGCATGTTTTGTTATGTGAAGTAAGTTCACTATTTTTACTTCTTGTGGGAAGTTCTTTTGTTTCCTGGTGCTCTGCTTTTGGGGTTCGTCCTCGTCTTTGCTTGGTGTGTCGAGCCCCTTGTGTTCGGCATTGAGTCTGCCGAATTGTTTGAAAACCCAACAGTCTCTGTGGGTATGGTTAGCAGGCTTCCCGGGAGTACTGTGTATCTGACATATCCTGTCCAGGATTTTATTTAGGTTGGATGGATCATCCCTGTTATCCTGGGGGGCGATTTTGCCTGATTTTGTCGTGAGCCTTTGAATCCGGCATTGACTGCCGTGCTCTTCGGACTTTTGTCCTTAGTCCGGCGACGGTCCTTGTTGCGTCATGGTTTTCCGTTTCCATCCCTAGTTTCGGATGTACTTGGGTCGCTGGGGCTGCACCTTGCCAACCAGCTGTCCTCCCCTGCACAAAAGCAAGTCATGAGGTTTGTTAGTGCGGCCATTGTTCTTGGCTTTTCTTGGCCGAGGTGTCTGGCGAGCCATTCATCTCGGACGTTATGCCTGAAAGTTGCTAAGGCTTCGGCGTCCGGACAGTCGACTATCTGATTCTTTTTAGTGAGGAATCTATTCCAGAACTACCGAGCTGATTCTCCGGGTTGTTGAGTTATGTGACTAAGATCGTCTGCATCCGGAGGGCGGACATAGGTCCCTTGAAAGTTTGCTCGGAAAGCATCCTCGAGCTCTTCCCAGCTTCCAATTGTGTTTTTGGGAAGGCTTTTAAGCCAATGCCGGGCTGGCCCTTTAAGCTTAAGGGGTAAATATTTTATGGCGTGGAGATCATCTCCTCTAGCCATGTGTATGTGGAGGATATAATCCTCGATCCAAACTCCAGGGCCTGTTGTTCCATCATATGCCTCTATGTTTACGGGTTTGAATCCCTCTGGAAATTCATAGTCCAGGACCTCATTGGTGATACATAGGGGGTGTGCGGCGCCCCTGTATTTGGGTGTGCCGGATTCTCATGATGGCTTCATAGCATTGCTTACGAGAGCTTGCTTTCTTGGCCCATAAATGGACCTGACTAGGCCATGATGCGAATCCTTAAGTGGGTCGCATGCCGATTTAAGTGCGGCGCCGCTTGCCGCTTTATGGGGTCGTCTATCCGACCGTGTGGCTTTCTCATTTTTTGAATGCGAGGGCTCTAGGGCCTCTTCGTCGAATTCAGGCAGTAGCTTTCTTTTCCGATAGCTTTTAGTGTGGCGACCGTCGCCGTATTTATCTGCGGTATTGATTACTTTGCTCCATCTAATCCGGAGTGCATCTTCCGCTATTTTTCGCTTTCGCTTCTGCTTTTTTAGGCTATGTGCAGTTGCAACGAGCCTCTCGTGGAGATTCTTCTGCTCTGTGGGTTTATCCGGCGTGAGGTCGTCCGGAATGCCGTTTTCGCCGGAGAAGGGATGTTCGGTTTCTCTATCTGTGTTGCCCTGTTCGGACGGTTGCTCTAAGGCCTGCTCGTCGTCTACCGGCTCGTCCTGCTCTATGGCTGGGTTTTTATCGAGGCGAGGCTTGGGTCGGTGTTTATGCCGACGCTTTGATTGCTTTTCGGGGGGTCGATCTCCCGTTCCATCCCCTTTTTCCTCGTTATCGCTTCCTTTAGGGGTATCCACCATGTACACATCATGAGATGAGGTGGCTATCCAATGCCCTATGGGCGTTGGTTCGTCGGTATCTCCTGCATCGTCATCCATGCTGTCGATGTCTCCGGAGTCGAAGTTGAGCACGTCGTTTAAATTGTCGATAGTGGCTACCAAGTGGGTGGTGGGTGGGTTTTGAATTTCTTCATCGTCCGTATCCCATCCTCGCTGACCGTAGTTCGGCCAGGGCTCTCCTGATACGGAGAGAGACTTGAGAGAATTCAGGATATCGCCAAAAGGCGAGTGCTGAAAGATGTCTGCGGCGGTGAACTCCATTATCGGCGCCCAATCGGATTCGATTGGCAGGGGCGCGAGGGTTCGGAGTCCGGGGAGGAGTCCGGATCCTCAGAGTCACGGGTCGTGCAGAGTGCGGGGCTAGCGTTCGGCTCAATCGCCTTTGAGATCGCAGCCCCCGAGGTGACGTCCAACCGCTCGTCCTCGATTGGTGCAATAGGCTCCGAGTTAGGGGTCGAAACCGATGCGTGTGCGGCCTCCAGGACACTGTCCGGAGGCAGAGCTAGATCATGCCCCTCGAGATAGTGTGGCGCGCTTGGCCATGGCTCGAACCCATCGAAGATCAAGTCTCCGTGGATGTCAGTCGTGTAGTTTAAGCTTCCAAACCTGACTTGATGGCCAGGGGCGTAGCTTTCGATCTGCTCCAAGTGGCCAAGCGAATTGGCCCGCAGAGCGAAGTCGCCGAAGACGAAGATCTGTCCGGGGAGAAAGGTCTCACCCTGGACCGCATCGTTGTTGATGATCAAAGGAGCCATCAGGCCTAAAGGCGACGACACGGAGGAACTCTCAATGAAAGCACCAATGTCGGTGTCAAAACCGGCGAATCTCGAGTAGGGGGTCCCGAACTGTGCGTCTAGGCCGGATGGTAACAGGAGGTAGGGAACACGATGTTTTACCCAGGTTCGGGCCCTCTTGATGGAGGTAAAACCCTACGTCCTGCTTGATTAATATTGATGATATGGGTAGTACAAGAGTAGATATACCACGAGATCAAGGAGGGTAAACCCTAGAAGCTAGCCTATGGTATGATTGTTATCTATGGAGTTAATGTCCTACGGACTACAACCCTCCGGTTTATATAGACACCGGATAGGGTTAGGGTTACATAGAGTCGGTTACAATGGTAGGAGATCTTGAATATCCGCAACGCCAAGCTTGCCTTCCACGCCAAGGAAAGTCCCATCCGGACACAGGACGAAGTCTTCAATCTTGTATCTTCATAGTCCAGGAGTCCGGCTGAAGGTATAGTCCAGCTACCCGAACACCCCCTAATCCAGGACTCCCTCAGTGGTGAAGTCCAGAAAAGAGGAAACCTTGGTAACAGATCTAAAGGAGACCTTTGATAACCTCCGGGTCTACAAGATGATGCTTAACCCGGCCAACTGTGTTTTTGGAGTCCCAGCTGGCAAACTCTTGAGTTTTTTGGTGTCCAACAGAGGTATTGAAGCTAACCCGGAGAAAATTAAGGCAATCACATCCCTGGCCAAACCAGCGTGCATCAATGATGTTCAACGGCTGGCGGGTCGTGTTGCTACTCTGAGCCGGTTCATAAGCCGGTTAGGGGAGAAGGCGATGCCTTTGTATCATATGATGAAAAAGACAGATGACTTTGTTTGGAGTGAAGCTGCAAATTCTTCCTTTGAGGATCTGAAGAAACAGCTTGCTGAGCCACCGGTTCTTGCTGCTCCGATTGAGAAAGAGCCATTATTGTTATATGTAGCTGCTAACTCACGAGCTGTTAGTGTGGCCATTGTGGTGGAACGCAAGGACGCCGGCAAGGAGCATCCGGTCCAATGGACGGTTTACTACGTCAGTGAGGTGTTGATTGAATCTAAACAAAGATATCCACATTGGTAGAAGCTCGTGTATGGGGTGTTCATCGCAAGCCAGAAGCTCAAACATTACTTTCAGGGTCACCCAATCACTGTGGTTAGCTCTACTCCTTTGGGAGACATCATTCAAAATAGAGAAGCTACTGGACAAGTCGCCAAGTGGGCCATTGAACTTGGGTCTCATGGGTTGAAGTATGTGCCACGTACTGCGATCAAATCTCAATCGCTGGTTGATTTTATTAATGACTGGATAGAGATGCAGATGCCAGAGGAGAAACCAGACAACACATATTGGACGATTCACTTTGATGGGTCCAGACAGTTGGAAGGCTCGGGGGTTGGAGTTGTGTTTACTTCCCCTCGAGGTGACAAGTTTTGTTATGTGTTGCGATTGATGTTTCCTTGTACTAACAACGCAGCAGAATATGAAGCCTTGCTCCATGGTCTTCGAATGGCTAAAGAAAGGAGTCTGAGCCGGGTCCGGTGCCTTCGCGATTCAGATTTGGTGGCTCAACAAGTGTCAGGCAAGTGGGATTCCAAGGATCCTCTCATGGCGGCTTATCGCCGTGAAGTCGACGCTGTGCAAGACATTTTAAAGGTTATCAAGTGGAACACATTGACCGTAGAAAGAATGAAGCGGCCGATGCCTTAAGCCGGTTGGGATCTCAGCGTAAGCCGGTGCCACCTAACACCTTTTTGGATGTTTTGCATAACCCGTCTGTTAAGTTACCTACAGAGGAAGATTTGGTCGTTCCTGACCCGGAGGCACAGTTGGTGGCGGCTCTTCACGTCATCCCAGATTGGACAGTACCGTTCTTGGCTTACATGACCTGGGGCAAGTTGCCAAAGGATGAGACCCTGGCCCAACAGATAACCCAGCGGTCCAAGTCAATGACGATTTCTGACGGAGAGTTATACCATCGCAACGTCACTGGAGCGTTTCAGCGATGTGTTTCTCCTGAAGAAGGACAAGAAATACTTCGTGAGATCCATGAAGGGGATTGTGGTCATCACGCCGGGTCAACCTCTCTTGTGGCAAAAGCTTTTCGTCATGGTTTTTACTGGTTGACGGCTCACGCTGATGCAGAGGATCTGGTCAGTAGATGTGATGGATGTCAAAAATTTGCACGACGAGCGCATGTGTCGGCTCAGGAATTGCGGATGATTCCAATCACTTGGCCGTTTGCAGTCTGGGGGCTTGACATGGTTGGACCTTTCAAAAGGTCCAAGGATAAAAAGACACATCTTTTAGTGGCAGTTGACAAATTCACAAAATGGGTGGAGGCAGAGCCAGTGAGTAAGTGTGATGCAGCCACAGCGGTTCAGTTCATGAAAAAGGTGATTTTTTGCTTTGGTTTTCCACACAGCATTATCACTGACAATGGCACTAATTTGTCCCAAGGGGTTATGGAGGAGTTTTGTCAAAGAGAGCACACCCAGCTGGATGTTTCTTCTGTAGCTCACCCTCAATCTAATGGGCAGGCTGAGAGAGCAAATCAGGAAATTTTAAAAGGTCTCAAGCCCCGGCTCATGGTTCCCTTACAATGGATGCCGGGTTGCTGGGTAGAGGAGTTACCCTCGGTGTTGTGGAGTATCAACACCACTCCTAACAGGTCCACAGGTTATACACCCATCTTCATGGTTTATGGAGCAGAAGCGGTGATGCCTAGTGACATCCGTCATGACTCGCCTCGTGTGGCGGGTTATGTTGAAGCTAATAACGAACAAGCCAGAAAGGATGCACTTGACTTGTTAGATGAGGAGAGAGACTTAGCAGCGGCCCAATCAGCAATTTATCAACAGGACCTGCGCCGTTATCACAGCCGCCAGGTTCAGTCCGGGACTTTTCAAGAAGGTGACCTAGTGCTCCGGCTCATCCAGGATCTGTTAGATGCACACAAGCTATCCCCACCTTGGGAAGGACCCTTTGTGGTTAGTAATAACTTAAACAACGGGTCATATTACCTCATTGACGTTTGAGAGCACAAAGACTCACGTAAGTCGGAGGAGGAGACCCGCCGGCCGTGGAACATTTCTCAACTTTGGCCATACTACACCTGAGCCACCGGCTCTCATCATGTACATACTTTGATGTTGTATATACTATGATAAGTAATAAAGCAGGACCTCTGTCCTTTTCCTTTTCAAAGGTTATATACCTCTACTCTTTTTCACTATTTAAATGACTATTAAGGAGCTGATCATATCAGAATCAAGTTTAACCTTTTTGGTCCGGCTTATGATCATATTCGAATCTAGCTGTAAACCGCATGATCGCTTGGGGGCTTCCTGTTCAAACATAGGTCGTATTCGAACCAAAGAGAACATAGCTGTCGTAACCCTCTTGATCGGCTCAAAGCCAAAACTCACTAGGGGGCTTCTTGATTGTATCCGAATCTTAGCTTAACCCCTTTTGGTCCGACTTGGATCGTATTCGAATCAGGGTCGTTAAAAACCTCTCAAGGTCGTTTGGGGGCTTCCTGTTCAAACATAGGTTGTATTCGAACCAAAGAGAACATAGCTGTCGGTACCCTCTTGATCGGCGCAACGCCAAAGCCACTAGGGGCTATATGATCGTATTCGAATCTTAGCTTAACCCCTTTGGTCCGGTTTACTGATCGTATTCGAATCAGAAACCCCCAACTTTTAGTTACAAAGTTAATTTATATTATTTGCAAACTGCTATTTGCCTTACTGGTCTTTTATTTTCTCAATTTTAAACGGTCGGCACGGTATTTTCACCGGCTTGATTATTTGACAATAAGCTGCCAAGGCATAATGGTCATCAGGCATGAAGAAGCATTGACTTCTCAAAAAAGGATTGGATCATCAACCTCATTACCTGGGTCATATAAACCGGTGGTCCGATGCAAAGAATACAGGTATGACTGTTATTTATGAATAGTTTTTTTTGTGTTTTTTGTTAATCAAAGGTTATTTCAACCTTGTTTATTTTTTACATTTGTTTCTGTTTTTTCTACTATGATAAAACCATTGGTCATGTACCGGATGTTCTGGCCCGTTCGGTGCTAAACCGCCAAGCCAGTTTTTTCTTTTTTCTACAGGAACAGAGCCGAAACATGATAGAGATAACCATAAATGTGACGCATATATTGACACCGGGAAGCAAAGAGTCACACACGGCATCTTATGCACGATGGCATAGGCAAAATATGAAGTTGTTTCAAGCTAAATCTATTACAAGGCTTTAAAGAGCCCACAAGATGGTTATCACTCTCCCTCGCCGGTTCACCTCCTTCTGCTGATTGGAAGCTGGGATTGGACCAGTCAAAACCATTCACGGCAATGAACTCTGCTTCATCATCAATTAGGCCAGCCGGGTCAACTTCTGGGGCAAACGTATGTTGACGAACCGGCGGGATAAGATCTGTCACCTTATAAGAGGGAGTCGCCATCTTCTTATTCTCCAAATCAAAACCCGGCTGATATTTGTCAATATTGGTCTCATCTCCAAGAATAGTAACTTGAGGTCGAACTCCCCTCACGCAGGCAATGAAGTCATCCTGCTCAAATAGAGACCCGTCTTCCTTCACAGTCAGGTACCCCCTAGCTACATCCACCGGGTCTAGATCTGGCACCCAGGCTTTGGAGCAGCTCAGGGCAGTCAAGGCTCCGGCTCTGGCACAGGATCGTTTAACCTCTTGAAACCTGGCAGGTAAGATTGACAGTTTTTTCAAAACATCACTCAGCCGATTGGGTCCTTGGTTAGCAGGTGAGATGGTGGCAAGTGCTCGTTGAGTGCCAGTGTACAATTGCTCCACCAAGGTATAAACTGCCTTCAGTTTGGTCACACTGTCTTGGCTCAGATTTTTGCTGCATGGACCTGCGAGTATTAAACTAAGGCTCAGCGGCGGCTTATATTTCGGGTCAAAAGAAGGTATAAAATATCAGTACAGATGGCTTACCAAATATGGCGGAAACCATTTGAGACACCCGGTTCTTTAAGCCGGTCAGCTCCGTGGTAACCTCCTCAAGAGCCTCTTCAGCTTTTTCGGCGCGTTGTGTCAACAGCATCTTTTCTTCAGCCCAGGATTTCTTTTTGTCAGTCAAGCTGGTTTTCAATTTTTCCGTCTCAGCAAGACTCAATTGAAGTTTAGAATCAGCAGACTTGATTTCTGCCTCTTGATCCGCCAGCCAGGTCTTTGCATCAGTTAATTTGGAACGCAATTCAGATAGGGCATTCTACAAAACATACACAGGTGTGTCAAGGCTTAAACTAAAGTTCAAGATTCAAGTCTCAAGTACTTTGCACTGCAATACCACTTGACACTTGGGGGCTAATGTCTGCCAAAACAATTTCTAATGACTCTAATATATTTCAAGTCCCAAGTACCTTACAAAGTAACAACATTTGGCACTTGGGGGCTAATGCATGATATTCAGAAAGTCTCTCAAGATTAAGCCGGATTACAATATTTGTTGGGTTCGGCAAAAGACAGCTATGAAGTTAAAGTACCGGTTCATTTATGGTAAATTGAGCCGGCACTTGGGGACTACAGGTGAAGTTTACACTATTTTATTGGACTTTTGAAATACTTAGAGAGAAAATATCCATCTATATCATAAAGTCTCCAGATCATTCAGGATCATCATCTGAAGACTTGGGGGCTGGCAGAGTATAAGTAAACTGGAGAACATACCTCATATTTCAGCTGAAGCTGCTTGACCATCTCAATCTCTGATTCATGGCTGGAATGAACATGGCTGAGATAGCCGGACAATAAGTCATTAGCATTCAGATGACTGTAGTGAGAGATATCAAAACGCACTTTCTGTCTCTCCAGGGCTTCTTGTTTAGCAGTGTGCCGGGATAACACAGTAGGAGTCCCCGGTTCAACATAACGGCTACCAGTGACCAGAACGTCATGATCAGAAGATGATGGCGGGTTAGCTAAACCAGATGGTCTGGCAGTAGAGGGATTAACAATAGTATCATCAGCTGACGGCTCGGGAGGATCCAATTGAGCATTGGCAGCCGGGTCTTCTGGTGCTTCAGTTCGAGGGGGAGAAGTTGGCATGGTTGGTTCAGGTGCAAGGACTGACGGGTCTTCTGCCGGTTTAGTCACCTTGGCCTTCTTGGACTTGGCTTGACCACTAAGAAAGAGGTTATGAGACAGTTAGTACAAAGATGCAATTGGAAAGACACGGAGGAAAGATGAATTTTTCCTTACCCAGGGGCAGTCTTGAAGGCCGGAAATTGAGTCTGAGATGAGTCGCCAGAAGAGCGAGAAACCTCCTGCAAAGGTAAAATAAGGTTAGTAATGCAAGAGAATAGACTCATTAATAAAAGCAGAGGATAAAGATAAAAGAGACCTCATTCTGACGTTTTTGAGGAGTTTGTTGTACAATGGAAGGCGATTCATCATCGTTCCGGGCCTGACGGCGGCTCTCATGTTGCTGTTTTTTCAAAAGAAAATGAGGGACCAAATAAGCTAATGGGTGCGAAAACCTTACTTTCCGGGTTACCAGTCGAACTTTCTGTCTTGGCAAATGGGCTGAGTCGGAGGAAATAGTTACCTCTTCTTCTACAGCATGACTGGCCCCCGTGTCGTCCTTGCAATAGTCAGTCTTAATAAGGTTATTAAAAAACTGGCCAAGGGAGTCAAGGGCTACCTCTGACTCAGAATCATCGTCAAGTTTCAACAGGTCCTTAGCAGTGCTCTTTTTCTTCTTGGACCTCTGGGTCGTCTTCTTGGCGGCTATGGTGGCGGCTCTGGCCTTCTTGGCGGCTTCATGATCATACTTGGCTTTCCAGAAGTCATATTTGGCCTGGAACAAGTAAAACAAGATGGAAGGTCAGGCAAGCATTTAAAACTGCTGAGAAAAATACAAAGAGAAAGAGGTCAGGAGTTTTTTACCTCTGGCGCCGGGTTAAGTTTGCAGAAGGGGTTTAACCCAACTTTACTGCAGTCTTCATATTTGCCGTTCACCAGAAGGGTCGACATTGAAACAATATATTCTTCAGTTAGTTGAACGGAGCTATGACGAAGAGAGTCATCTGGGCCTCCACCATATTCATACATCAATTTGGATCAGCGGCTTAGAGGGATGACCCGCCACGCGTCCCAGCAACGAGTCAAATCAACTCCGGTTAAGCCGTTCCCCAGTAAGGCGTTAATCCTTTTAATTGATGGAATAAGCTTTTCGCGTTCGACGGTAGTAAGCTTGTCAGGGAGCGCAAACTTGGAATCTAGACGATCCGCGCGATAACCCGGAAGTGGTTTCTCATTGGCTGGTGAAGTGTCTTGACAGTAGAACCAGGTCTGATTCCAGTCTTTGGGATGACTCGGCAAGACTATTAGGGGGAAGATGGCGCCCTGTCGACTCTGAATTGAGATGCCTCCAAGTTCCAAGCTAGGGCCATTGGTACACTCGTTCTGGTGGTTCAGATAAAAATACTCTCTAAAGAGTTCCACATTCGGTTCTTCTTCAAGGTACACCTCACAGAGAACTTGGAAATTGCAGATATTGAATATGGAATTGGGCCCGAGATCTTGAGGGTGGAGGTTGAAAAAATGGAGAACATCTCTGAAGAACTTTGAGCCGGGTGGTGAAAAGCCTCGATTCATGTGGTCAAAAAAGACAATGACCTCACCATCTTTGGGATTGGGCCGTTCCTCGTCCGGGTCAGGTGCACGGTAAGACATAACATTCTTCCCTGGCAAAAATCCTATGGTGAAGAATTCCTTCAAATTGTCCTCAGTTACTGTGGAAGGGACCCAGTTGCAGACGGTCGGTGCTTTTGACGGCATGATGATCAAAAGACGAACTAAAAATAAAGTAACATGCCGACTCAAATTCAATGGTGAAATTAAGAGTTAAATGATGATGGCGCAAATAAGTAATGGCGGCTTAAGTAAGGGCTAATGTCATATAAGGGAAAAGTGAGCCGGCGTCATAAGCCGCCATGACTAAAGACATTTGAAGGAAACCAGAGACAGAGTTGGCTAAGTGTTCAAGCAAACAAGTTTCCTAATTTCTTGATATTATTCTGGATCAAAAGGGTCGTTCAAAATGGAAAATATTCTAGACCTAAAAATCTAGCACAGATGAGTTCATGAGCTCTAATGAGGCCTTTGAACCAAAGAAAGGGATCTGTTGGTATTGAGAATGGTCACAAAACAACTACCGCACGAACACATGTTCTCTTTGGATCAAGAACAAGCCGTAGTGGAAGAAATACAAGGAAACCGTGATGAACTATGAAGAACACGCAGAAACTTAGAAACCCTAATGCGGATCTAAGGAGCAGGAAGGTGAGCACTTGCAACCACAGATCTTCTGCGGAGGTCGCCGCAGTTCTCTGGACCGATTCAGGTTGATGCAGCGGCCAAGGTCGACGGAGACAAAGGTGAAGCGCGATGGCGGCGGTGCTCGAGCAGTGGGAGGGTTGCGAGAGGAAGAAGACGAAGAAGAGAGAAGAATGAGAAAGACCGGGGCGTGTCTATTTATAAGGGGATAAGCAAACAGGCGGGCGTGGAAATCGAGGAAGACCCAAATAATGACTATCCAACTAAACGAACGCCTCGATTCTCGAAAGACATTAAAAGATAAAGATCCATTGAGGATGACGTCATAATAGTTTTTTGTGTTTTCAGAAGATGATGTCACGGCGGGTTACAGAATTTTTACAGAGATAGGAAGATGGATTTCATCTAAGTATTGAAGATTGACAAGGAACAAAGTTCAAAGTCAACCTGGGGCCTAATGTTGGGAATATAGCTACCAGGTAAGACCCGCCCAGGTGGGGCCGGGTCAACCCCAACGACGGGTTATGAAAGAAGCCCAATAGTATTCAAGGCTACAGTTTATCAAGACTTGTAGAAGGCTTAAGCCCAGAGGCGGCTTAAGGCCCGATATTGTAAACCACCGTATGTAAAGAAAGACTTGTAAAGAAAGGCATACGAAGAAGTCACCGAGCCGGGCACATTTTATGAACCGGCCGGGACTCTGTAGGCCGACAGGCGTCAACCCGTGTATATAAGGGGACAACCCGGTGGCGGCTTAGGGCAAGAAACAAGAGATCGATAACCAAGCCGGCGGATTAGCCTCTTGGTGATCAAAACCTCAGCAATTCCAACACAACTAGACGTAGGCTTTTACCTTCATCGTAAGGGGCTGAACTAGTATAAAACCTCTCGTGTCCTTTGTCCCGATTAACCCCTTTAAGCTTCCTAGTTGCGATGGACCTATGACTAAGTCCTTTTGCTAGGACATCTGCCGTGACAATTCCATGACATGTTTGGTTAATTAGTTGTCGTGTCGAGTTAACTGTTTGGTTCAATTCTGCAAATGTGATGTTCAATTCTTCAAGGTGCAATTTTGTATTGTATTCTATGTGAGAAATAAATCGAATTTTTCTTTACAAAATACATGAGAAACAAATACAGTTGTTATATTTCCAAGTTGTCAAGCATGCTTGGTTTCGTTAACTGTCTGATCTTCTAGTATGTTATACATTGTGCAATGTGGTGCTCCGTTAACGTTTGTTTCATTTTGTAACACCCACAATGCAGCTATATCTCCCACGTGCCGGGGCAGGACTTAGATTCATAGCCGCATGGTAGGCTTGTCGCAAGAGGGGAAATCTTCACACATCCTGTGTAATGAATAAGAAAGGGATAAAGAGTTGTCTTACAATCTCCACTTCACACAATACACAAATAATCCATACATCATCCAAAGTACAATCAAAGGTCCGACTACAGAACCAAAATAAAAGAATACAACCCCAAATGCTAGATCCCCGATCGTCCCAACTGGGCTCCACTACTGATCATCAGGAAAAGAAACATAGTAACGGCCCGAATCCTCGTCGAACTCCCACTTGAGTTTGGTATCGTCACCTGCAATGAAATCCTCGGCACCTGCAACTGTTTGTAAGTATCCGTGAGTCACGAGGACTCAGCAATCTCACACCCGCGAGATCAAGACTATTTAAGCTTATGGGTAGGAGAAGGTAGTGAGGTGGAGTTGTAGCAAGCACTAAGCATATATGGTGGCTAACATACGCAAATAAGAGCGAGAAGAGAAGCAACGCATGGTCGAGAAGCTATAAGTGACCAAGAAGTGATCCTGAAAACTACTTACGTTCAAGCATAACACAAGGTCGTGTTCTCTTCCCAGACTCCGCCAAAAAAAGACCATCACGGCTACACACGCGGTTGATTCATTTTAATTAAGTTAAGTGTCAAGTTCTCTACAACTGGATATTAACAAATTCCCATTTGCCACATAACCGCGGGCACGGCTCTCGAAAGTTTATACCCTGCAGGGGTGTCCCAACTTAGCCCATCACAAGCTCTCACGGTCAAAGAATGATATTCCTTCTCCCGAGAAGACCCGATCAGTCTCGGAATCCCGGTTACAAGACATTTCGACCATGGTAAAACAAGACCAGCAAAGCCGCCCGATGTACCGGCAAATCCCGATAGGAGTCGCATGTATCTCGTTCTCAGGGCACACCAGATGAGACTAGCTACGAGTAAAACCAACCCTCAAGTTTCCCCGAGGGGCCCCGCAGGCAGCTCGGTTCGGACCAACACTCAGAGGAGCACTGGCCCGGGGGGTTTAAAATAAAGATGACCCTTGAGTCTGCAGAACCCAAGGGAAAAGTATATGGTGGTAGGTAGGAAAATGGTAAAACCAAGGTTGGGCCTTGCTGGAGGAGTTTTATTCAAGGCAAACTGTCAAGGGGTTCCCATAACACCCAACCGCGTAAGGAACGAAAAATCAAGGAACATAACACTGGTATGACGGAAACTAGGGCAGCAAGAATGGAACAAAACACCAGGCATAAGGCCGAGCCTTCCACCCTTTACCAAGTATATAGATGCATTAAAGTAAATAATATATAATAATGATATCCCAACAATATCCATGTTCCAACATGGAACAAACTTCATCTTCACCTGCAACTAGCAACGCTATAAGAGGGGCTAAGCAAAAGCGGTAACATAGCCAAACAATGGTTTGCTAGGAAAGGTGGGTTAGAGGATTGACATGGTAATATGGGAGGCATGAAATAGCAAGTGGTAGGTAGCGCGACATAGCAATAGAGCGAACAACTAGCAAGCAAAGATAGAAGTGATTTCGAGGGTATGGTCATTTTGCCTGCAATATTCTCAGAGTTGTCGAAAGCTTGATCCTCGTAAGCGTACTCAACAGGTTCCTAGTTCACATACTCATCTCCGGACTCTACCCAAAGAAATAACACAAGCAAAGGACCAACAATCAATCACAGTGCAATGCACAAACAACATGATGCAATATATGCAAGACATGATATGCAATGCATATGCGTGCTCCGGAAGGGAAAGAATGAACAAGGCATCAACTTGGCAAACCAAGTATGCCGCTGGAAAGATGAGACGATTTCGGTTGAAATCGATATAAAGATCACCGGAAACGGATGCAAGGTTTGCAAATGGCAAGCATCACAAGAATGACGCAAAACTGCGATTAACAGCAAGATGCCACTTAGAATGCAACAAGAAACTAAGCTACTGCACTCCAACATAGAAACAAAGCATATGGCAGTGATGTACAAGAGATGCTTGACAAAACATGAACACTGAGCTATGGCTAAATCACACTAGAACAGATTCAAACAAGCATGGCAAAAGTGCAAAAGTTATCAGCATCACAGACTTAGTAAAAATACTAACATGTCAAAAACAACATCAGGAAGAAATGTTTAGAGCAAGCAAACATCATGCTAAAGGAATATAACATAGCAAACCAAGGCATGGAATGATTCTACTAAAAGCATAGATTAAATGTCCCTTACTGATCATGAGCCAAAAAGGCACAGAAAATATGATGGCACCCATGTAAACATAGCAAGTTTTATTAGAAGTTTTAGACTTAGCAGAAAAATAGAGCATGGCAAAAACAGAATTATGATAGCAACTTTGCGAGCTCAAATCACTCACCACAAAGCATTTCATGAAAAAACAAGCATACCAACAGCAAGATTACAAGTACATGAAGCTAAAAATGGCAAGAGCAAGTCCATAGGATGCATGCATCACTAGCAACAACCATGGCAAAATTGATTAACATGTAAACAATCTGCCAGCAACATTTTATAGCAAAAGTAGAGCAAGAACAAGACATGCTAGACAACTCCATAATTGCAAACAGGGGCATGGATGGATAGAGCATGACACCATGTTCAAAACATCCTTACTGAAGTATCTCAAAATAAGCATGTATCTCCCTGTAGCATCAAGTTTACATGGCATCAAAATAACAGCAGGCAAAAAGTTAGCAAAGTCCTAAGTCCCTGAAAACAGCAACACCATGAAGCCTAGTTTGCATGCTTGTGCTAGTCACCACATATATCACAAAAATACAAGACAAGCACCCCGGTAAAGATGGCATGAAGTAGTTCAAAACACATGTATACCTCAAGCTCATATGATGCACACATCAAATGCAACAAAAATGAAAAAACCTCATAAACTGACAAGTACCAGCAGTTAAAATTTTATAGCACTCTTGCATCAATGAAAATGGCATCATAATGAACATGAACATGCGTGGAAATGCTTCTATCATGGAGAGCTCAATGAGACGAACAATTCGACATATCATATGCATGAATCAGAGCACGAAGCATATAGATATGGCATGACAGTGGTAGCACCAAAATATGACAGAAAAGGACTTGGTGGAATTTTCAGGGTCAACCTTTTGGATCTAGGGTTTGCACGCTCTGCGAGGATCGCCGGAGATGTCTCCGGATCTGTCGTGGCGGAGGCGTTCGCCAGAGACCAGAGCTCGAGCGGCGCGGCTCCGGCTGGAACAACGCGGGGTCCGCGGCGGCCGGCGGTTGAGGCCTGCGACGCCGGCAAGGGCGCGGCGGCGCCCGGCGGAGGACGGGCGTGGGCGTCGCGGCGAGAGGAGGCTGCGGCACGGGGCCCGGTTCAGCCCGGGGCGGGCCGGATCTGGGCAGCGGCGGCAATGTGGGCGCGGGTGCGCCACGTGGCGGCGGCGGATTGGAGGGAAGCGGCGGCGCGGACGTGTCCGGCGCGGTCCGGACGCGTCCCGCGGCGAGGAGGAGCGGGGCTACGGTTTTTGGACACGAAATTGTGAAGGGGATCACATATTTACAGGTAGAGGGAGTTTGCAGTGTCCAAATGAGGTGTAGTTTTCACCCACACGATCGTGATCCGATGACGGAGGACATGGATGTGGTTTAGATGGGTTATTGGGCTGTTTTGGAGGGACGTTGGGCTGCAACACCAAAGAGGCTTTTGCGGTTACTCGGTCAACCATTGGAGCATCAAACGGCCTCCAAATGGAACGGAATTTGACAGGCGGTCTACCGGTGGTGTACCAAGGCCACTTGGCAAATCTCGGTCCATTCCGAGAAAGTTTAACACCCGCTCACGAAAAGAGACAAGAGGGGTGCGCCGGTGCATGTAGGAGTGTCAGGTTGCGAAACGGACAACTGGGAAAATGCTCGGATGCATGAGACAAACACGAATGCAAATGCGATGCACATGATGACATGATATGAAATGCATGACATGAACAAAATGCAAAACGAAGACAAAACCCAACCACGAAGGGAAATCTCATAACTTAAAGCCGGAAATGGCAAGAGTCGGAGTTACAAATATGGCAAGTTACATCCGGGGTGTTACACATTTGTTGTGGTGTTTAGTTAACTATTTGGTTCAATTCTGCAATGTGATGTTCAATTGTCGTGGGTGCATTCTGTTATTGTATACCATGTGAGAAATAAATCAAATTTGGTTGTATTAAATACATGAGAGACAAATACAATTGCTATATTCCCAAGTTGTTAAGCATGATTGGTTTGGTTAACTGTCTGATCTTCTATTAGGAGTATGTTATATTGTGCAATGTGGTGCTCAGTTAATATTTGGTTCAGTTGTTGTGGTGTTTAGTTAACTGATTGGTTCAATTCTGCAATGCGATGTCCAATTGTCATGGATAGATTTTCTTTATTGTTGTGCATGTGAGGAATAATCGAATTTGGCTGCACTTAATACATGAGAAACATATACAATTGCTATATTTCCTAGTTCTTACTCATGCTTGGTTTGGATAAATGGGTTTTCCATGTGGCTTGAATTAATGTGATGAATCTACAATATGCTTATTTTTCATCAACATATTTTACTAATAGCATGCGAACCCTCACTTAACCTGATCACTAACTACCTTATATGTGTTGCAGGGAAACAATGGGAAGCACTAAGGTTTACAATCGAGGTTTGCACATGCATGGTCCTTTGTCTAATAGCACATTATTGTGCAATTGCAAGAACCATTCTAATATTTAGGTTTTTAACAATTTGGTCTTACACATGTAGGTCCTGCTGTCAGAGGTTTTGACCCACTGTTCGATGCTTTTTTCATATGGGGAAATGAGTTGCCATTAATATCAGTCAAGTCAAGAAACTCAGAAAGATTGTTAGGATAAAGAAATTAGCGACAAAAAACAACAAGATCTTTGGCTGCACAATGAAGAAGACATCAGTTCACTACAGGATGGTATTAACTATTATACCTTGCCTTTTTATTCCTTTGCCCCATTTCCAATATAGAGAATATATTTATGCACATCTTTGTTTTCAGGCCTTTCCAAAGCAGTTCACTAATGATTACCTCTCAAACCACCTGTATGGTCAAGAGGCGAGGAAGGTATTCATACAACACCCACGGTTCAATATTGAAGTGTTCCTGAAGAGGATGAAGGATGGACGGTCAATCATCCACAGGCACTGGCCTAAAGTTGCAAAGACCTTCAACATCAATGAAGGCTCAATATTCACCTTCTGCTTCAGCAGTTTTCCAGATGAGATACATCTGTGTATGTACTATCTATGATGCTAATTTTGAAAGGTTATAGATGTTGCATGTGAAACTTGGTGCTGGTGCAGTTGTGTAATGGGGTAGCTGAGTGCTGAAGCTATACGATGTTGTACTCTTATGTATTTCAATTATGAAAACAAAATATATTGTGTGCTTAATATGAAATGTCAATTAGATTAATAAATAGATTATTAATAATAGGATAATTAGCCTGCTAATTGGGTGTTTCTACTGCAAACGGTTATTGAGAAAACACCATGGATGATGACCTCAAGCAACGCACACTGTTTCTAGGAAACCGTGTTGGATTAATGAACAATCACACACGACATCCTCTTGAAAACTGCTTGCGTTAGGCCACCTGGCGCAAACGTTTACAACATAAAAACTGTGTGTGATGGACAGCCTTTGCCAGACAGTTTCTTCTACGCATCGTGTGTGATGCATTCAATAATGCAAACGATAAAATTTTTAATATCGTGTGCAATGGAAATGCTATCACAAATGATTTAACGGGGAGAATTGTGTGTGATGTACCTGCGAACAGAAACATTTTCCTTGGAGCGACTGTGTGGGATGTATATACGAATAGAAACGTTTAGCAGGGACTGACTGTGCGGGATGAACTTACGACCGGAAATGATTTCACCTGTATAATTAAAAAAAATTAGCACTACTGTATGTATAACTGTATTTGATCGCTCGCCAGTCATACACGACCTCATTTTGCCAAGCGTGTGTGCCAGGAAGGCATATCCCCGACGGTTTCTAGGTCGTGTGGGAAGGACCCCCTAACGCAGTCACTCACTAGGCGACGGTTCCAAATGCCATCGTGGAAAGGGGTTAAAAACTGTTTGTATAACACCTCGATGTACTAGTGTTATAACAAGACTTCTCTCATTTTCTCAAGAACAAACATAACTACTCACAAATTATTTTCATGTTCAAGTTTAGAGTAGTATAATATATGTTTAAGGATCTGATCATATGATCTTCCACCAAATAAACCAATTATCATCAACTACAAGATGTAATCAACACTACTAGTAACCCACAGGTACCAATCTGAGGTTGTGAGACAAAGATTGAATGCGAGAGATGAACTAGGGTTTGAGATGAGATGGTGCTGGCAAAGATGTTGATGGAGATGAGTCCTCCCACGATATAAGGATCGTTGGTGATGACGACGGCTTCAATTTCTTGCCCCCGGAGGAAAGTATCCCTAGCGGAATCACTCCACTGAAGAGCAAAAGTGTTCCTACCCGGGTTATTCCTCGAGATGGTGGCGCTTCGTCCCGAAAGTCTTCCTCTATTTTTTCTAGGGAAAATGGCTTCATATAGGAGGAGGGCCATAGAGTCCTACTGGTGGGCCAACGAGCTCACATGGCGCGCCCTAGGGAAGGGGTGCGCCACTTGAGCTTGTGGCTCACTGGTGGGTCCCCTCCTGTTATTTCTTCTTCCACTATTTTTTATTAATTCCAAAATAAATCTCCATAAATTTTTAGGTCATTTGGAGCATCGGAGAATAGCTATCTCTATTGTAGCTCTTTTTAGGTCCAGAATTCCAGGTGCCGGCGAGTACCCCCGTTATGTAAGTCTTACAAAATAAGAGCGAAAAGGCATTAGAATTGCATCACAAAGTGAAATATTCATCCTAAATATTATAAATAACAGTACAAAAGTATGGTGCAAAATGGGCATATCACTCATTATCTCCTTCATAATCCCGTGGAGTGTCTACAATGCAGACATCATAGGTGGAGGTAGTCGCTCGGCTTTCGGTATCATTAGCGGTTGCCGACAAGACATTGTCGGAAACTTCGTTTGAGTTCATGTGTTTTCCAAGGAGTAGTTTGATATGTTGATTAATTCCTCGACAATAGCAACTACGTGGGTGGTGAGCGGGACAGAATGTTTCATGACTTTGGATTCACCTTTGATCCTACCGTAGACAAAGGTCTGGCCGTCCGAGAGGCTAAGGTTTTGGATTTGATTTAGCATCTCGTTTAGAGCCGAGATGTTGCCCTCTCCCATCTCTTGACGATAGGGGGAGCCAACCCGTAGTTGAGCCGAGGCGTGGCATGACGCCACCTCGAAGTTTTTGCTAGAGAGGTTTGTTGCCTAGACTGGTTGGGTGGTGCTCCGACCCGAGCTTGAAGCCGGGTCCGGGGAACAAATCTCATCATGGGCTTGCTCTAAGATCGAATCTGGCTTGTGGGTGATGACATCCGTAGAGTCCTAGAGGCGATCTGATACCAAGCCCGACAAAACGAGTTTGCCGTGACAACGACATATTCCAGATTGTTAAACCAGAGATCTTGGTCTAGGGGAAGGTTCTCCACTTAGCCGAGATGGCCCGCGGGGTCGGTGAGTGGTACAATGCTGCTGAAGGCAAAAAGCTAGCCAGGGACGAACATGTCCCCTCAGCCAATGCTATGATCGATCGGAAGACTCGCGATCGAGCTCTTGTGATCACCTGGCGGGACCTGCATGGGCCACAAATGTCGGTGCTAAAACCGGTAGATCTTGAAGGAAATATGCCCTAGAGGCAATAGTAAAGTTATTATTTATTTCCTTATATCATGATAAATGTTTATTATTCATGCTAGAATTGTATTAACCGGAAACATAATACTTGTGTGAATACATAGACAAACAGAGTGTCACTAGTATGCCTCTACTTGACTAGCTCATTGATCAAAGATGGTTATGTTTCCTAGCCATTGACATGAGTTGTCATTTGATTAACGGGATAACATAATTAGGAGAATGATGTGATTGACTTGACCCATTCCGTTAGCTTAGCACTCGATCGTTTAGTATGTTGCTATTGCTTTCTTCATGACTTATACATGTTCCTATGACTATGAGATTATGCAACTCCCGTTTACCGGAGGAACGCTTTGTGTGCTACCAAACGTCACAACATAACTGGGTGATTATAAAGGTGCTCTACAGGTGTCTCCGAAGGTACTTGTTGGGTTGGCGTATTTCGAGATTAGGATTTGTCACTCCGATTGTCGGAGAGGTATCTCTGGGCCCTCTCGGTAATGCACATCACTTAAGCCTTGCAAGCATTGCAACTAATGAGTTAGTTTCAGGATGATGTATTACAGAACGAGTAAAGAGACTTGCCGGTAACGAGATTGAACTAGGTATTGAGATACCGACGATCGAATCTCGGGCAAGTAACATACCGATGACAAAGGGAACAACGTATGTTGTTATGCGGTCTGACCGATAAAGATCTTCGTAGAATATGTGGGAGCCAATATGAGAATCTAGGTTCCGCTATTGGTTATTGACCGGAGACGTGTCTCGGTCATGTCCACATAGTTCTCGAACCCGTAGGGTCCACACGCTTAAAGTTTTGATGACAGATATATTGTGAGTTTATGAGTTTTGATGTACCAAAGGTTGTTTGGAGTTCCGGATGTGATCACGGACATGACAAGGAGTCTCGAAATGATCGAGACATGAAGATTAATATATTGGAAGCCTATATTTGGATATCGGAAGTGTTCCGGGTGAAATCGGGATTTCACCGGAGTACCGAGGGGTTACCGGAACCCCCCGGGGGCTTAATGGTCCATAGTGGGCCTTTGTGGAGAAGATGAGAGGCGGCCAGGGCAGGGCCGCGCGCCCCTCCCCCTAGTCCGAATAGGACAAGGAGAGGGGAGCGGCGCCCCCCCCCCTTTCCTTCCTCTCTCCCTCCTCTTTCCCCCTCCACTCCTAATCCAACAAGGAAAAGGGAGGGAGTCCTACTCCTGGTGGGAGTAGGACTCCTCCTGGCGCGCCCCTCCTGGCCGGCCGCACCTCCCCCCTTGCTCCTTTATATACGGGGGCAGGGGGCACCCAAGAGACACAACAATTGATCGTTTGATCTTTTAGCCGTGTGCGGTGCCCCCCTCCACCATAGTCCACCTCGATAATACTGTAGCGGTGCTTAGGCGAAGCCCTGCGTCGGTAGAACATCATCATCGTCGCCACGCTGTCGTGCTGACGAAACTCTCCCTCAACACTCGGCTGGATCGGAGTTCGAGGGACGTCATCGGGCTGAACATGTGCAGAACTCAGAGGTGCCGTACGTTTGGTACTTGATCGGTCGGATCGTGAAGACGTATGACTACATCAACCGCGTTGTGCTAATGCTTCCGCTTTCGGTGTACGAGGGTACGTGAACAACACTCTCCCCTTTCGTTGCTATGCATCACCATGATCTTGTGTGTGTGTAGGAATTTTTTTGAAATTACTACGTTCCCCAACAGTGGCATCCGAGCCAGGTTTTATGCGTAGATGTCTGATGTCTACTAACAACCTTCTTCTTGTAGACGTTGTTGGGCCTCCAAGTGCAGAGGTTTGTAGGACAGTAGCAAATTTCCCTCAAGTGGATGACCTAACGTTTATCAATCCATAGGAGGCGTAGGATGAAGATGGTCTCTCTCAAGCAACCCTGCAACCAAATAACAAAGAGTCTCTTGTGTCCCCAACACACCCAATACAATGGTAAATTGTATAGGTGCACTAGTTCGGCGAAGAGATGGTGATACAAGTGCAATATGGATAGTAGATAAAGGTATTTGTAATCTGAAATAATAAAAACAGCAAGGTAGCAAGTGATAAAAGTGAGCTTAAACGGTATTGCAATGTGTTGAAACAAGGCCTAGGGTTCATACTTTCGCTAGTGTAAGTTCCCTCAACAATAATAACATAATTGGATCATATAACTATCCCTCAACATGCAACAAAGAGTCACTCCAAAGTCACTAATAGCGGAGAACGAACGAAGAGATTATGGTAGGGTACGAAACCACCTCAAAGTTATTCTTTCCAATCAATCCGTTGGGCTATTCCTATAAGTGTCACAAACAGCCCTAGAGTTCGTACTAGAATAACACCTTAAGATACAAATCAACCAAAACCCTAATGTCACCTAGATACTCCAATGTCACCTCATGTATCCATGGGTATGATTATACGATATGCATCACACAATCTCAGATTCATCTATTCAACCAACACAAAGGACCTCAAAGAGTGCCCCAAAGTTCTACCGGAGAATCACGACAAAAACATGTGCCAACCCCTATGCATAGGTTCATGGGCGGAACCCGCAAGTTGATCACCAAAACATACATCAAGTGAATCACGTGATATCCCATTGTCACCACAGATATCCACGGCAAGACATACATCAAGTGTTCTCAAATCTTTAAAGACTCAATCTGATAAGATAACATCAAAGGGGAAACTCAATTCATTACAAGAGAGTAGAGGGGGGAAGAAACATCATAGGATCCAAATATAATAACAAAGCTCTCGATACATCAAGATCGTATCACCTCAAGAACACGAGAGAGAGAGAGAGAGAGATCAAACACATAGCTACTTGTACATACCCTCAGCCCCGAGGGAGAACTACTCCCTCCTCATCATGGAGAGCACCGGGATGATGAAGATGGCCACCGGAGAAGGATTCCCCCTCTGGCAGGGTGCCGGAACGGGTTTAGATTGGTTTTCGGTGGCTACGAAGGCTTCTGGCGGCTGAACTCCAGATCTATTGTGCTCTCGGATGTTTTTAGGGTATATGGAGATATATAGGCGGAAGAAGTACGTCAGGGGGGCCACGAGGGGCTCACGAGGGTGGAGGGCGCGCCCAGGGGGGTGGGCGCGCCCCCCTGACTCGTGACCTCCTCGCAGATCCCCCGACGTGCACTCCAAGTCTTGTGGGCTTCTTTCCTTCCAAAAATGAGTTCCGTGAAGTTTCAGGTCAATTGGACTCCGTTTGGTTTTCCTTTTCTTTGAAATCCTAAAACAGGGTAAAAACAGAAACTGGCACTGGGCTCTGGGTTAATAGGTTAGTCCCAAAAATGATATAAAAGTGTATGATAAAGCCCATAAACATTCAAAACAGTAAATAATATAGCATGGAGCAATCAAAAATTATAGATACGTTGGAGACGTATCAGCATCCCCAAGCTTAAATCCTGCTCGTCCTTGAGGAGGTAAATGATAAAAACAGAATTTTTGATGCGGAATGCTACTAGGCATAATTTCAATGTGGTTCTTCCTAATTGTGGCATGAATATTCAGATCCATAAGATTCAAGACAAAAGTTTAATATAGACATAAAAATAATAATACTTCAAGCATACTAATAAAGCAATTATGTCTTCTCAAAATAACATGGCCAAATAAAGCTATCCCTACAAAATCATATAGTCTGGCTATGCTCTATCTTCACCACACAAAATATTTAAATCATGCACAACCCCGATGACAAGCCAAACAATTGTTTCATACTTTTGATGTTCTCAAACTTTTTCAATCTTCATGCAATACATGAGCGTGAGCCATGGATATAGCACTATAGGTGGAATAGAGTGGTGGTTGTGGAGAAGACAAAAAGGATAAGATAGTCTCACATCAACTATGCGTATCAACGGGCTATGGAGATGCCCATTAATAGATATCAATGTGAGTGAGTAGGGATTGCCATGCAACGGATGCACTAGAGCTATAACTGTATGAAAGCTCAACAAAAGAAACTAGTGGGTGTGCATCCAACTCACTTGCTCACGAAGACCTAGGGCATTTTGAGGAAGCCCATCATTGGAATATACAAGCCAAGTTCTATAATGAAAGATTCCCACTAGTATATGAAAGTGACAACATAGGAGACTCTCTATCATGAAGATCATGGTGCTACTTTGAAGCACAAGTGTGGTAAAAGGATAGTAGCATTGTCCCTTCTCTCTTTTTCTCTCATTTTTTATTTTTTTTATTTAGGCCTTTTCTCTTTTTTTATGGCCTCTTTTCTCCTTTTTTTATTTGGGCTTCTTTGGCCTCTTTTATTTGTTTTTCGTCCGGAGTCTCATCCTGACTTGTGGGGGAATCATAGTCTCCATCATCCTTTCCTCACTAGGACAATGCTCTAATAATGATGATCATCACACTTTTATTTACTTACAACTCAAGAATTACAACTCGATACTTAGAACAAGATATGACTCTATATGAATGCCTTCGGCGGTGTACCGGGATGTGCAATGATGCATAAGTGACATGT
Organism: Triticum urartu; assembly: GCF_003073215.2. Classification (NCBI taxonomy): domain Eukaryota; kingdom Viridiplantae; phylum Streptophyta; class Magnoliopsida; order Poales; family Poaceae; genus Triticum; species Triticum urartu. The sequence continues at coordinate 112,424,937 of NC_053026.1, read as the reverse complement.
ATGAAAGAATTATGAACGGTGGCTTTGCCACAAATACAATGTCAACTACATGATCATGCTAAGCAATATGACAATGATGGAGTGTGTCATAATAAACGAAACGGTGGAAAGTTGCATGGCAATATATCTCGTAATGGCTATAGAATGCCATAATAGGTAGGTATGGTGGCTGTTTTGAGGAAGGTATACGGTGGGTTTATGGTACCGGCGAAAGTTGCGCGGTACTAGAGAGGCTAGCAAAGGTGGAAGGGTGAGAGTGCGTATAATCCATGGACTCAACATTAGTCATAAAGAACTCACATACTTATTGCAAAAATCTATTAGTTATCGAAACAAAGTACTACGCGCATGCTCCTAGGGGATAGATTGGTAGGAAAAGACCATCGCTCGTCCCCGACCGCCACTCATAAGGAGGACAATCAATAAATAAATCATGCTCCGACTTCATCACATAACGGTTCACTGATACGTCTCCAACGTATCTATAATTTTTGATTGCTCCATGCTATATTATCTACTGTTTTGGACTATATTGGGCTTTATTTTCCACTTTTATATTATTTTTGGGACTAACCTATTAACCGGAGGCCCAGCCCAGAATTGCTGTTTTTTGCCTATTTCAGTGTTTCGAAGAAAGGGTATATCAAACGGAGTCCAAACGGAATAAAATCTTCGGGAACGTGATTTTCTCACCGAACGTGATCGAGGAGACTTGGACCCTGCTCCAAGGAACAAAAGAGGCGGTCACGAGGGTGGGGGCGCCCCCCCCCCCAGGGCGCGCCCCTGTCTTGTGGGCCCCTCGTTGCTCCTCCGACGTACTTCTTCCTCCTATATATACACACGTACCCCCAAACGATCAGAACAGGAGCCAAAAACCTAATTCCACCGCCGCAACTTTCTTTATCCATGAGATCCCATCTTGGGGCCTGTTCCGGAGCTCCGCCGGAAGAGGGTCGTCATCACGGAGGGCTTCTACATCACCATAGCCTCTCCGATGAAGTGTGAGTAGTTTACCTCAGACCTTCGGGTCCATAGTTAGTAGCTAGATGGCTTCTTCTCTCTCTTTGAATCTCAATACAAAGTTCTCCCCCTCTCTTGTGGAGATCTATTCAATGTAATCTTCTTTTTGCGGTGTGTTTGTTGAGACCGATGAATTGTGGGTTTATGATCAAGTCTATCTATGAATAATATTTGAATCTTCTCTGAATTCTTTTATGCATGATTGGTTATCTTTGCAAGTCTCTTCGAATTATCCGTTTGGTTTGGCAACCTAGATTGGTAGTTCTTGCCATGGGAGAAGTGCTTGGCTTTGGGTTCGATCTTGCGGTGTCCTTACCTAGTGACAGAAGGGGCAGCAAGGCACGTATTGTATCGTTGCCATCGAGGATAACAAGATGGGGTTTATTTCATATTGCATGAATTTATCTCTCTACATCATGTCATCTTGCTTAAGGCGTTACTCTGTTTTTAACTTAATACTCTAGATGCATGCTGGATAGCGGTCGATGAGTGGAGTAATAGTAGTAGATGCAGAATCGTTTCAATCTACTTGTCACGGACGTGATGCCTATATACATGATCATGCCTAGATATTCTCATAATTATGCACAATTCTATCAATTGCTCAACAGTAATTCGTTCACCCACCGTAGAATACTTATGCTCTTGAGAGAAGCCACCAGTGAAACCTATGGCCCCCGGGTCTATTCTCATCATATCAATCTCCATCACTTTAATATTGCTTTGCTATTTACTTTGCTTTTAATTTTTACTTTGCATCTTTATATCAAAAATACCAAAAATATTCTATCTATTAGATCTCACTCTCGTAAGTGACCGTGAAGGGCTTGACAACCCCTAATCGCGTTGGTTGCGAGTAGCTATCGCTTTGTGCAGGTACGAGGGACTTGAGCGTGGCCTCCTACTAGATTGATACCTTGGTTCTCAAAAACTGAGGGAAATACTTACGCTACTCTGCTACATCATCCCTTCCTCTTCGGGGAAAACCAACGCAATCTCAAGAAGTAGCAAGAAGGATTTCTGGCGCCGTTGCCGGGGAGTCTACGCAAAAAGTCAATATACCAAGTACCCATCACAATCCCTATCTCTCGCATTACATTATTTGCCATTTGCCTCTCGTTTTCCTCTCCCCCCAATTCACCCTTGCCGTTTTATTTGCCCTCTCTCCCTATCCTCCCTCTCTGTTTGCCTCTTTTTGCTCGCTTGCTTTTGTTTCCTCGTGTGTTAGTTTGTTTGCTTGTTTGTCGCGATGGCTCAAGATACCACTAAATTATGTGACTTCACCAATACCAATAATAATGATTTCCTTAGCACTCCAATTGCTCCTCTTACCGATGCTGAATCTTGTGAAATTAATACTGCTTTGTTGAATCTTTTTATGAAAGATCAATTCGCCGGCCTTCCTAGTGAAGATGCCGCTACTCATCTGAATAGCTCCGTTGATTTATGTCATATGCAAAAGAAAAAAGATGTCAATAATGATGTCGTTAAATTGAAGCTATTTCCTTTTTCACTTAGAGATCGTGCTAAAGCTTGGTTTTCGTCTTTGCCTAAGAATAGTATTGATTCATGGAACAAGTGCGAAGATGCTTTTATCTCTAAGTATTTTCCTCCCGCTAAGATCATCTCTCTTAGAAACGATATTATGAACTTTAAACAACTTGATCATGAACATGTTGCACAAGCTTGGGAGAGAATGAAATTAATGATACGTAATTGCCCCACTCATGATTTGAATTTGTGGATGATTATACAAAAAATTATGCCGGATTGAATTTTGCTTCTAGAAATCTTTTAGATTCGGCCGCGGGAGGCACTTTTATGGAAATCACTTTAGGATATGCTACTAAACTCCTAGATAATATTATGGTTAATTATTCTCAATGGCATACTGAAAGAACTTCTAATAAAAAAGTGCATGCAATAGAAGAAATTAATGTGTTGAGTGGAAAGATGGATGAACTTATGAAATTATTTGCTACTAAGAGTGTTTCTTATGATCCTAATGATATGCCTTTGTCTACTTTGATTGAGAATAACAATGAATCTATGGATGTGAATTTTGTTGGTAGGAATAATTTTGGTAAGGGAATTTTAATCCTAGGCCATATCCTAGTATTTTGAATCTAATATTAAAGAATTTATTTATTCGCAAAATAATTTTAATGCTATGATTGAAGAAAAATTGCTTAAGATTGATGATTTGACTAGGAACGTTGATAGAATTGCTCTTGATGTTGATGCTTTGAAACTTAGATCTATTCCACCTAAGCATGATATTAATGAGTCTCTAAAATCCATGAGAATTTCAATTGATGAGTGTAAAGAAAGAACCGCTAGGATGCGTGCTTCCAAAGATGCCTTTATTAAAGCGTGTTCTTCCAATTCCTATGGAAGTAATGATGAAGATCTAAAAGTTATTGATGTGTCTCCAATTAAATCTTTGTTTTGCAATATGAATCTTGATGAAACTGAATATGATCTTCCTTTACCTAGAAGGCGTTCTAAAAATTTGGAGTGTTTAGATCTTAATGATGAAATTGATGAAAGTGGGATGGAAAGAAATAAAAATCTAGATGTTGCTAAACCCACTATATTGGATTTCAAGGAATTTAATTATGAAAATTGCTCTTTGATTGATTGTATTTCCTTGTTGCAATTCATGCTAAATTCTCCACATGCTTATAGTCGAAATAAAGCCTTTACCGAACATATTGTTGATGCCTTGATGCAATCTTATGAAGAAAAACTTGAGTTGAAAGTTTCTATCCCTAGAAAACTCTATGATGAGTGGGAACCAACAATTAAAATTAAAATTAAAGATCATGAGTTTTATGCTTTGTGTGATTTGGGTGCTAGTGTCTCTACTATTCCCAAGATTTTGTGTGATTTACTAGATTTCCGTAATTTTGATGATTGCTCTCTAAACTTGCATCTTGCGGATTCCACTATTAAGAAACCTATGGGAAGAATTAATGATGTTCTTATTGTTGCAAATAGGAATTATGTGCCCGTAGATTTCATTGTTCTTGATATAGATTACAATCCTTCTTGCCCTATTATTCTTGGTAGACCTTTCCTTAGAACGGTTGGTGCGATTATTGATATGAAGGAAGGGAATATTAGATTTCAATTTCCATTAAAAAAGGGCATGGAACACTTTCCAGGAAAGAAAATAAAATTACCATATGAAACTATCATAAGATCCACTTATGGATTGCCCACCAAAGATGGCAATACCTAGATCTATTCTTGCTTGTTATGCCTAGCTAGGGGCGTTAAACGATAGCGCTTGTTGGGAGGCAACCCAATTTTATTTTTATTCCTTGTTATTTGCTCCTGTTTAGTAATAAATAAATTATTTAGCCTGTGTTTTGGTTGTGTTTTTTGTGTTTAATTAGTGTTTATGCCAAGTAGAACCGTTGGGAAGACTTGGGGAAAGTCTTGTTGAACTTGCTGTAAAAAACAGAAACTTTAGCGCTCACGAGAACTGCTGTCATTTTTATTTGAAGAGTGATATTTAGTTTATTCTTTTTGCAGATGATTAATAGATAAATTACTCACGTCCATCAATTTATTTTAGAATTTTTGGGGTTCCAGATCTTGCGCTAGCTACATATTACTACAGACTGTTCTGTTTTTGACAGATTCTGTTTTTCGTGTGTTGTTTGCTTATTTTGATGAATCTATGGCTAGTAAAATAGTTTAAAATCCATAGAGAAGTTGGAATAAATTAGGTTTAACACCAATATAAATAAAGAATTAGTTCATTACAGTACCTTGAAGTGGTCTTTTGTTTTCTTTCGCTAACGGAGCTCATGAGTTTTCTATTTTGAGTTTTGTGTTGTGAAGTTTTCAAGTTTTGGGTGAATTCTTTTGATGGATCATGGAACAAGGAGTGGCAAGAGCCTAAGCTTGGTTATGCCCATGTCACCCCCAAGATAATCCAAGGACACCAAAAAATTAAAGCTTGGGGATGCCCCGGAAGGCATCCCCTCTTTTCGTCCACTTCCATCGGTAATTTACTTGAAGCTATATTTTTATTCACCAACATGATATGTGTTTTGCTTGGAGCGTCTTGTATTATTTGTGTCTTTGTTTGCTAGTATACCACAATCATCCTTTCTGTAAACACCTTTTGAGAGAGCCATACATGAATTAAAATTTGATAGAATACTCTATGTGCTTCACTTATATCTTTTGAGCTAAGTAGTTTTGCTCTATGTGCTTCACTTATATCTTTTGAGCGTAGTAGTTTTGCTCTATGTGCTTCACTTATATCATTTGAGCGTTATAATTTTGCTCTATGTGCTTCACTTAGATCTTTTAGAGCACGGTGGTGGATTCGTTTTAAAGAAACTATTGATCTCTCATGCTTCACTTAAATTATTTTGAGAGTCTCTTAATAGCATGGTAATTTGCTTAATAATAATATGCTTGGTATTCAAGATTTGTGAAAATTTCTTTTGAGTGTGTTGAATACTAAGAAAAGATTGAAGCATGATAATTGTTTTGAGATATGGAGGTGATAATATTAAAGTCATGCTAGTTGAGTAGTTGTGAATTTAAAGAATACTTGTGTTAAAGTTTGTGATTCCCGTAGCATGCACGTATGGTGAACCATTATGTGATGAAGTCGGAGCACGATTTATTTATTGATTGTCTTCCTTATGAGTGGCGGTCGGGGACGAGCGGTGGTCTTTTCCTACCAATCTATCCCCCTAGGAGCATGCGCGTAGTACTTTGCTTTGATAGCTTCTACATTTTTGCAATAAGTATATGAGTTCTTTATGACTAATGTTGAGTCCATGGATTATACGCACTCTCACCCTTCCACCCTTGCTAGCCTCTCTAATACCGTGCAACTTTCGCCGGTATCATACACCTACCATATACCTTCCTCAAAACAGCCACCATACCTACCTATTATGGCATTTCCATAGCCATTCCGAGATATATTGCCATGCAAATTTCCACCATCTAGTTCATCATGACACATTCATCATTGTCATATTGCATATCCCGGTACACCGCCGGATGCATTCACATAGAGTCATATTTTGTTATAAGTATCGAGTTGTAATTGTTGAGTTGTAAGAAAAAATAAAAGTGTGATGATAATCATTATTAGAGCATTGTCCCAGTGAGGAAACAATGATGGAGACTATGATTCCCCCACAAGTCGGGATGAGACTCGGACGAAAAAAAAGAGGCCAAAGAAGCCCAAATAAAAAAAGAGAAAGGCCATAAAAAAGAAGAAAGGCCATATAAAAAATGAGAGAAAAGGAGAGAAGGGACAATGTTACTATCCTTTTACCACACTTGTGCTTCAAAGTAGCAGCATGATCTTCATAGTAGAGAGTCTCTCATGTTATCACTTTCATATACTAGTGGGAATTTTTCATTATAGAACTTGGCTTTTATATTCCAATGATGAGCTTCCTCAAATTGCCCTAGGTCTTCATGAGCAAGCAAGTTGGATGCACACCCACTTAGTTTCTTTTTGAGCTTTCATATACTTATAGCTCTAGTGCATCCGTTGCATGGCAATCCCTACTCACTCACATTGATATCTATTGATGGGCATCTCCATAGCCCGTTGATACGCCTAGTTGATGTGAGACTATCTTCTCCCTTTTTGTCTTCTCCACAAACACCATTCTATTCCACCCATAGTGCTATATCCATGGCTCACGCTCATGTATTGTGTGAAGATTGAATTTTTTTTGAAAAAGTTAGAGTATGAAACAATTGCTTGGCTTTTCATCGGGGTTGTGCATGATTTAAATACTTTGTGTGGGGAAGATGGAGCATAGCCAGACTATATGATTTTGTAGGGATAACTTTCTTTAGCCATGTTATTTTGAGAAGACAATAATTGCTTTGTTAGTATGCTTGAAGTATTATTATTTTCTATGTCAATATAAACTTTTGTCTTGAATCTTTCTAATCTGAATATTCATACCACAATTAAGAAGATTTGCATTGAAATTATGCCAAGTAGCACTCCGCATCAAAAATTCTCTTTTTGTCATTTACCTACTCGAGGACGAGTAGGAATTAAGCTTGGGGATGCCTGATATGTCTCCAACGTATCTATAATTTTTGATTGCTCCATGCTATATTATCTACTGTTTTGGACTATATTGGGCTTTATTTTCCACTTTTATATTATTTTTGGGACTAACCTATTAACCGGAGGCCCAGCCCAGAATTGCTGTTTTTTGCCTATTTCAGTGTTTCGAAGAAATGGCATATCAAACGGAGTCCAAACGGAATAAAATCTTCGGGAACGTGATTTTCTCACCGAACGTGATCCAGGAGACATGGACCCTGCTCCAAGGAACAAAAGAGGCGGTCACGAGGGTGGGGGGCGCCCCCCTAGGGCGTGCCCCCTGCCTCGTGGGCCCCTCGTTGCTCCTCCGGCGTACTTCTTCCTCCTATATATACACACGTACCCCCAAACGATCAGAACAAGAGCCAAAAACCTAATTCCACCGCCGCAACTTTCTGTATCCACGAGATCCCATCTTGGGGCCTATTCCGAAGCTCCGCCGGAAGAGGGCCGTCATCACGGAGGGCTTCTACATCACCATAGCCTCTCCGATGAAGTGTGAGTAGTTTACCTCAGACCTTCGGGTCCATAGTTAGTAGCTAGATGGCTTCTTCTCTCTCTTTGAATCTCAATACAAAGTTCTCCCCCTCTCTTGTGGAGATCTATTCGATGTAATCTTCTTTTTGCGGTGTGTTTGTTGAGACCGATGAATTGTGGGTTTATGATCAAGCCTATCTATGAATAATATTTGAATCTTCTCTGAATTCTTTTATGCATGATTGTTTATCTTTGCAAGTCTCTTCGAATTATCCGTTTGGTTTGGCAACCTAGATTGGTAGTTCTTGCCATGGGAGAAGTGCTTGGCTTTGGGTTCGATCTTGCGGTGTCCTTACCCAGTGACAGAAGGGGCAGCAAGGCACGTATTGTATCGTTGCCATCGAGGATAACAAGATGGGGTTTATTTCATATTGCATGAATTTATCTCTCTACATCATGTCATCTTGGTTAAAGCGTTACTCTGTTCTTATGAACTTAATACTCTAGATGCATGCTGGATAGCAGTCGATGAGTGGAGTAATAGTAGTAAATGCAGAATCGTTTCGATCTACTTGTCACGGACGTGATGCCTATATGCATGATCATGCCTAGATATTCTCATAATTATGCACAATTCTATCAATTGCTCAACAGTAATTTGTTCAACCACCGTAGAATACTTATGCTCTTGAGAGAAGCCACTAGTGAAACCTATGCCCCCCGGGTCTATTCTTGTCATATCAATATCCATCACTTTAATATTGCTTTGCTATTTACTTTGCTTTTACTTTTTACTTTGCATCTTTATATCAAAAATACCAAAAATATTCTATCTATCAGATCTCACTCTTGTAAGTAACCGTGAAGGGCTTGACAACCCCTAATCGTGTTGGTTGCGAGTAGCTATCGCTTTGTGTAGGTACGAGGGACTTTAGCGTGGCCTCCTACTGGATTGATACCTTGGTTCTCAAAAACTGAGGGAAATACTTATGCTACTCTGCTGCATCATCCCTTCCTCTTCGGGGAAAACCAACGCAAGCTCAAGACGTAGCATTCACCATACGTGCATGCTACGGGAATCACAAACTTCAACACAAGTATTTCTCAAATTCACAACTACTCAACTAGCATGACTCTAATATTACCATCCTCATATCTCAAAACAATCATCAAGTATCAAACTTCTCTTAGTATTCAACACACTCATAAGAGAATTTTATTATTCTTGAATACCTAGCATATTAGGATTTTAAGAAAATTACCATGCTATTTAAGACTCTCAAAATAATCTAAGTGAAGCATGAGAGTTCATCTATTTCTATAAAATAAAACCACCACCGTGCTCTAAAAGGATATAAGTGAAGCACTAGAGGAAATGACAAACTACTCCGAAAGATATAAGTGAAGATCAATGAGTAGTCGAATAATTATGCAACTATGTGAAGACTCTCTAACATTTAATAATTTAAGATCTTGGTAATTTATTCAAACAGCAAGCAAAGCAAAATAAAATGACATCTAAGAATAGCAAACATCATGTGAAGAAGCAAAAACTTAGGATCAACCGGTACTAACCGATAGTTGTTGAAGAAGAAAGGTGGGATGCCAACCGGGGCATCCCCAAGCTTAGATGCTTGAGACTTCTGGAAATATTATTTTGGGGTGCCTTGGGCATCCCCAAGCTTGAGCTTTTGTGTCTCCTTAATTCCTCTCATATCATGGTCTCCCTAAATCTCAAAAGCTTCATCCACACAAAACTCAACAAGGACTCGTGAGATAAGTTAGTATAAACCATTGCAAAAACCTTATCATACTCTACTGTAGCAAATCACTAAAATTATTATTCAACATTGCATACTAAATGCCTCTGCATATTTAATAGTCCTATCCTCAAATAGAATTATTAAAGAAGCAAACATATGCAAACAATGCAAACATAACAGCAATCTGCCTAAACAGGATAGTCTGTAAAGAATGCTGCAACATCCATACTTCCCTAGCTCCAAAAACTATGAAAGAAAATTCCCACTGTAGTAAATTTATCAGAGCTTAATATGCAAAATGTTTCAACATTTTATCAAATTCTGACTTTTCTAGGAAATTATTGCAACAGCGGTAAACTTTCTGTTTTCAAACAGCGACATGTATACTTGTAACATAGGCATAGTAAAGGCTATCAATGCCACTTTTATTGAAATAAAATATACAAAACTATTGTTCTAAATAACAGCAAGAAAATCCTAACAAAATAAATTGACACTCCAAGCAAAACACATATCATGTGGTGAATAAAAATATAGCTTCAAATAAAGTTACCGATGAGCGAAGACGAAAGAGGGGATGCCTTCCGGGGCATCCCCAAGCTTAGGCTCTTGGTTGTCCTTGAATATTACATTGGGGTGCCACGGGAATCCCCAAGCTTAGGCTCTTTCCACTCCTTATTCCATAGTCCATCGAATCTTTACCCAAAACTTGAAAACTTCACAACACAAAACTTAACAGAAAACTTGTAAGCTCCGTTAGCGAAAGAAAACAAAAGACCACTTCAAGGTACTGTAATGAACTCATTCTTTATTTATACGGGTGTTATACCAACTTTATTCCAACTTCTCTATGGTTTATAAACTAATTTACTAGCCATAGATTCATCAAAATAAGCAAACAACACACGAAAAATAGAATCTGTCAAAAACAGAACAGTCTGTAGTAATCTGTAGCTAGCGCAAGATCTGGAACCCCAAAATTCTAAAATAAATTGCTGGACGTGAGGAATTTATCTATTAATCATCTGCAAAAATAATTAACTAAACAGAACTCTCCAAATAAAAATGGCAGGAATTCTCGTGAGCGCTAAAGTTTCTGTTTTTCACAGCATGATCAACAAGACTTTCCCCAAGTCTTCCCAAAGGTTCTACTTGGCACAAACACTAATTAAAAGCATAAAACCACATCTAAACAAAGGCTAGATGAATTATTTATTACTAAACAGGAGCAAAAAGCAAGGAATAAAAATAAAATTGGGTTGCCTCCCAACAAGCGCTATCGTTTTAACGCCCCTAGCTAGGCACGATGATTTCAATGATGCTCACATGAAGGATAAGAATTGTAACTTAAAGAGAGCATCATAAAGAATATGACTAGCACATTTAAGTCTAACCCTCTTCCTATGCATAGGTGTAGGATCGAAAGTATGTCTAGAGGGGGTGATTAGACTACTTGACCAAATAAAAACTTAACCTTTTCCCAATTTTAGTTCTTGGCAGATTTTAGCTAATTTAGGACAAGTCAAGCAATCATCACATAATTCAAGCAAGCATGCAAAGAGTATATAGGCAGCGGAAAGTAAAGCATGCAACTTGCAAGAATGTAAAGGGAAGGGTTTGGAGAAATCAAACGCAATTGGAGACACGGATGTTTTTCCCGTGGTTCGGATAGGTGGTGCTATCCTACATCCACGTTGATGGAGACTTCAACCCACGAAGGGTAACGGTTGCGCGAGTCCACACAGGGCTCCACCCAAGGGTAACGGTTGCGCGAGTCCACACAGGGCTCCACCCACGAAGGGTCCACGAAGAAGCAACCACCCACAAAGGGTCCACGAAGAAGCGACCTTGTCTATCCCACCATGGCCATCGCCCACACAGGACTTGCCTCACTAGCGGTAGATCTTCACGAAGTAGGCGATCTCCTTGCCCTTACAAACTCCTTGGTTCAACTCCACAATCTTGTCGGAGGCTCCCAAGTGACACCTAGCCAATCTAGGAGACACCACTCTCCAAGAAGTAACAAATGGTGTGTAGGTAATGAACTCCTTGCTCTTGTGCTTCAAATGATAGTCTCCCCAACACTCAACTCTCTCTCATAGGATTTGGATTTGGTGGAAAGAAGATTTGAGTGGAAAGCAACTTGGGAAGGCTAGAGATCAAGATTCATATGGTAGGAATGGAATGTCTTGGTCTCAACACATGAGTAGGTGGTTCTCTCTCAGAACATATGAGTTGGAATGGTGTATGTGTTCTGATGGCTCTCTCTTCGAATGAGAAGGAGGTGGAGGGGTATATATAGCCTCCACTTAAAATCCAACCGTTACACAGTTTTCCAATCTCGGTGGGACCGGATCAATAAACTCGGTCGGACCGAAAATGTAAACCTAGTGACCGTTAGAGATTTTCGGTGTGACTGACATGCAACTCGGTAGGACCGATATGGTTAGGGTTTGGGCATAACGTAATCTCGGTGAGACCGATTGCACAACCTCGGTGAGACCAAATTTGGTAATTAGCTAACCAGAGAGTTGGTCAGGCAAACTCGGTGGGACCGATTTTCTCTTTCGGTGAGACCGAGTGGAACTCGGTGAGACCGAAAAGTTACAAAGGGGAAACACTGAGTTTACATTGCAATCTCGGTGGGACCGATTCGCTCTTTCGGTGAGACCGAAAAGTTACGAAAGGGAAACAGAGAGTTTGCAACCCCATCTCAGTGAGACCGAGATCCCTATCGGTACGACCGAATTGCTAGGGTTTGGCAGTGGCTAATGACAAGTGAAACTCGGTGGCGCCGGATAGGAAGAATCGGTAGGACCGAGTTTGGCTTAGGGTTTAGGTCATATGTGGATATGGGAAAGTAGTTGAGGGTTTTTGGAGCATATCACTAAGCACATGAAGCAAGAGGCTCATTAAGCAACACCTCATCCCTCCTTGATAGTATTGGCTTTTCCTAAAGACTCAATGTGATCTTGGATCACTAAAATATAAAATGAAGAGTCTTGAGCTTTTAAGCTTGAGCCAATCCTTTGTCCTTAGCATTTTGAGGGTTCCACTTTCACATCCATGCCATGCCAATCATTGAGCTTTCCTGAAATAATCATCTTGGAATAGCATTAGCTCAATGAGCTATATGTTGTTATGAATTACCAAAACCACCTAGGGATAGTTGCACTTTCAATCTCCCCCTTTTTGGTAATTGATGACAACATATAGATCAAAGCTTCGACAAATGATAATAAGCATGAAATATATCGTTTCTTTGAGAAGTATGTGATAAGTAAGAGCTCACCCTAAATTTGTGCATATTTAAAATTTGCTTTGGACTACAAATGCACAAAGAGTTAGAGTCATGGGTTACTCTTCCATGTCACATACATCTTGGTGGAGCACTTAAAATGATAAGAATGAAATACATGCACTCATCACCAAGAAAAGTGAAAGATCACATAAGATAGATAAGATAATAGCATTCATCAAGCATTAAGTGTAGCTTATGATCAAACACATGATCATCAATGTCTCACAAATAATGACGTAGTATCTCAAGCACTCAAAAGCAACACACTCTCTCTCGAAGCCTATGATCTATACATCTTCTCCCCCTTTGGCAACAAGTTACCAAAAAGTTCCTAGAAAATGCATAGCACTAGATCGACGCTCAGGCTTGATCTTCAGGTGGTGGAGGAGTCCGGATCACTCCAAGGACGAAGGCTTCGGTAGATGCTGAAGTAGACGCTGGAGTTGGAGCTGAAGTAGACGCTGGAGCTGGTGGAACTGAGGCTGTGGCTGGTGCTGAGGTGGTGGCTCTTGTGTCAGCAACTGGCACGACAGACGACCTCGGACCTCTTGGCACTCTGGCAAAGGCAGTGGTAGTCCTGCCTCTCATCTCCTGCATGTCATCTTGGAGCTGCTCCACTGCAGTCTGAATCTCCGTTACCTTGACATCCAAGTCATAGAACTTTTGTTCCATGATTCTCTCTAGGCTTGCCTGGTTTTGAGTTAGGATGGCTAGTCCTTTCTTAATCCGCAGGGTGGATGCAATCAGATAACCAAGCTGCTCTTGTTTGGTCTTCAAGAAATATTCAGATGCCTCCTCTTGAGTTGGCATCTTGGCAGCTTTCTCCTTCCTTGCCTTCTCCTTCTTCACGTATGCTTGGGCAGATGATGGCTCGTTCTCAGTCATGACAACTTCATTGTCCTCAAAATCTGGAGGATGGGCAAATGTTCCTTGTCCAATAAGTATATGCCCGTGCCCATCTTGCAGTTAATGAGCTCCTGGATCTGAGGGGCATATCCGCAACTCCTCTTCTGATCTGCTGCAGTCCTTTTGATGGTTTCCACTATGAGGCTCATCACTTTGAACTTCTGAGGCACATCAAACACATGTAGCAAGTTGATAGCATGGCCTCTGATCATCTTGTGATCACCTGACTTGGGCAATATGGTGTGCCTCAAGATCCAATTGATAGTCGGGAGCCCTGACAGAAGGTAATGTACTGAGCCAAACTTGAAGGTATCAAGTGCTTCATTTGGGATCTCCTTGTACATATTTGACATTGAGTTGTGGTTCATCTTCTTCTTGGCATAGATATCCAAGTCATCATCTTGCTCCTCTAGGGCATTAATGATCTGTGCCCACTCAGCAACTGTGGATTGGTACCTTGTACCCTCAGACATCCATGTGATCCTCCCATCTGGGTAGAAGTGTGCCGTGGAGTAGAACTGCATGATAAGCTCCTCGTTCCACTTTGTGAGCTTCTGCCCAACAAAGTCAGCTACTCCACAAGCTATGAAGCTGTCTTGCACTCCAGGATAGTGCTCCTCATTGTCCTTAATGTATTTCCAATCAACCCATCGCATATCACAGACAATGGGCTTCTTATCTAGCAGCACTGTCTCATAAAAATCCTGCTGCTCCTTGGTGTGAAATCTGTAGTCCACAGCAGTCCTCCTCCTTGAAGCATATGGGTCTGCTTCTCTCCACTTCCTCAGCCCTGAATCTCTCCTGAGCTTCATATCCTCAGCCACAGGATGAGCATCGTTGTGGTCTGGGATCTTGGGCTTTAGCTTCCTTGGGACATTCTCTTCCTCTTCTTCTGCAGCTTCAGGCACTGGGGCCTTGTTCTTTTCAGCAGCTGGGATGCTTCTTGTGTTCCTCTTTGGCTTTGGCTTTGGAGCTGGCTTGGCCTTGGAAGCAGCTCCCCCTGATTTTATGGCATCTCCCATTAGCTTGGGTGCCTTGGGTGCTGGTGCAGCTACCTCTTCTTCTTCTTCTTCCTCTTCCATGATGGAAGCTTTGCCAAGCACTCTAGCCACAGTCTTCTTCACCCTTTCCATTCTTTTCTTGCCCTCAGCTGCAACTGGCTCTATGGGCTTCTCAGTTGACATTCTGGCCTTTGACATTGGCTGCCTGCCTGCTGGCCTTTTGATTTTCAGGCCTGGCTTAGTGCCTTGAGCTGGCTCAACTCTCTTGGAAGTGGCCTCTTCCTCTGCCACATAGTCTTCATCTTCGGAATCTGAAGTCCTCTTCTTCCTCTGTCTCATGGCAGCTTTTGGAAGGTTGCTAGGAGTGCTCCTGCTGCCTTCATCAGAAGAACTGGAGGGACTAGTGCCCTCACTCATGTGCACCTGCTGCTCTGACATGTTCTGGCTATCACTTTGGTCTGACATGCTGCACTCTGACTGCTGACCCTGTGAACAGATTATAGATGAGGTAGAAAGGATGAGCATCACAAAATGCAAAGATTTTTGCAAAAGAATGATCCAAAAACTTAGTTTTAGTTTCCCACTGAAATCATCTCGGATCTACCGATTTTCAAACTCGGTGATACCGAAGCAGTTTTGGCACCTGAACTGGTGAACTCGGTTGGACCGAGTCACAGTTCGGTGGCACCGAGACTGCTAGGGTTTCACAGAGTTCCAAAATCGGTCACACCGATAAGTAATTCTCAGTCAGACCGAGTCTCACTTGTGCAATGGCATAAGCCAAATCGGTGGGACCGAGTTTTTCAACTCGGTGGGTCCAAGATGGTTTCGGCGGAAACCTAACCCTAAAATTTTCGAATCAAAGCTAATCTACGGGCGTTTTGACTGGATAGGAGTGTTTCAATCGTGGCAAGAATCATGAAGAACACAATGTGCTAGGAATCAGATTGGAGAATAGCATAAAGACCAAGTCCATACCCTAGTTCGGCGGGGACTTGCTACGGCGGCAACGGCGGGGCAGAATTCCCGTTGACGGCGACAGAGACCAGCTACTGGAGGCGGCTGGCGGCGAGAAGACGATCCGGAGACCACAAGGGCAGAGCAGGCTATCGCGCGGGCGAAGGGGTTCGGAGAAATTTCCAAAATTTTGCCCGTGACTATATATAGCCCGACCCTGTCGGTGTGACCGAGTGGAACAACTCGGTGGCACCGAGATTCATAACTGCAGGCAGTTACTGAAACTCGGTGTGACCGAAAGGTTCAAATCGGTTGCACCGAGATCGAAAACCTAGATCAACTTAATGATCTCGGTAGGACCGAAAGTGGAGTATCGGTCAGACCGAGAATCATAAAGAGGTTTTGGAAGTTTAAGTCTATGACGAATCGGGGACTCCGAGCGCTCCTCACACAGAGTGGTTCGAATCTGACTTGATCAAATTTTGTGATGCAGCATGAATAGAATTTGAGACAAGAAAAGCATAGATAGCTAGAGGAGGTTCTTAGGCATTCTTGTCCATCCACTTGGCAAAAAGAAATAAAGCCGAACAATCAAAACAACAAGTGGATGTCCTCGAATGAGTAAAATATGCAACCAGCATGCTCACACAATAAGATGGCAAATGAAATATGTGACAAGGCATGCACAACCAATTCTAGCATCTATCAAGCAATTTGCGATGACTAGGTCATCTATATATGAGTATATTGACTTAGGAGTCAAGTGAGAACACTTGATCATAGGTCATACTCATCGTTTAAGCTCAAGTGGGGTTACCACTTTTACATAAAGCATTGTTTTGTTCACATCTTTAGAGTTGCTTTAGCTCAGGTTTTAGAGTAAAGCTCCCCCTAGATGTGATATCCCCCCTAAGAGGGATGAACTAACCTTGGGTTTTGTCGATGATAACTTCATGTAGATGTCGAAGATGTGGATGCTCAATGTTGATGTAGATCACTTGGAGCTATCCATTTGAGTGAATTGCACTTTCAATACCTACATGGGTTAGTCCCACAAGGAACAAACAAGGATATCCATAGACATAGAGTGATGCACACACAAGATGATGTCCATGAAAACTTTTAGGTTACCTTGTCCCTTGTCTTACCAACAAGAGGGTTTGTGACTCCTTGAACTAGTGCAAGATGTGGAAGTTGATTGCACTTGTCCTTGCCAAAATGATAAGAGTGAAGTATGTTGGCGGAGTCACCCTCAAGAACTCTCTAGTTCTTCTTCTTTTGGATCCACATCATCTTGATGGGAATCCTTGGAGTTGTAGTCGTACTTGATGAAGTGGAACTTTAAGTAGTCTTGGGAATCCACTTGACTAAGGTCTTAGGATCTTCTTCAAATGCGTCAATCTCCTCTTGAAGCTTGTCCTTACCTTTTTGCTTGTAGTCTTGTGGTGGAAGATCATATTGAGCTTGTGTCCCCTTGAAAGAAGTATCATACTTCTCTTGTTGAGGAACAAACTTTGTCTTGGGGTATTGATCTTCTTCCCACTCAACTCCATTGGCATTGAACTTTCGTTCAAAACCAACGCCTTGATTCTTCCGGTGCATTCCTTGCTTGCGCACAATTTCCTAGAATTGCTTACTCCCGGCAAGGCTTTTGTACACTCCTTTCTCTATAATTCCTTCAATAAACTATTTTCTTGCTCAAGTGTAACTTGGCTAAGAGAACCATTAGTGGAATCAAGAGAACTACTAGAAGCAAAAATATTGGATTTAACATGATCATTGTTACTGCTAGAGGAAGAATCTTTCTTGTTCTTGTTACTAGACTTGACTTGAGGCATGTAAGTGGATAAGAGTAAACGCTTGGCAATGTAAGAAGAACTTTTCTTGCGGAGATCATCATTGATTGCCTTTAAGAACTCATGCTCTTGCTCAAGATTGAGCTTTTCAAAGCGTAATTTCTCATGAACTCTTAAAAGTTCTCGATGATCTTCGAAGATAGTTTCATGAGCTAACTTAAGAGTGTTTAGTTCTTTAGTTAGAGCCTCAATTTTCTCCTTATCATTGTCATTCGTTTTATCTTGATTAGCATGATTAATTGATGTTTCATCGTAGTATTCATCACTAGAGTTGTCAACAAGCAAATCATCACCTAACAAGTCATCTTCATCACTATTGAAATCAACATACTCGGGGTGTGTTACCTTAGGACCTTTGGCCATGAAGCATCTTCCAATTCCTTCATTTGGTGAGTCAAATATGTCATAGGAGTTGGTTGACACAAGTGCTAGACCGGCAACACCTTCATCTTGAGTATCTTCGGAGTCGGAGTGATAACTTCTCTCGGAGTGGCTGTCGGAGTCAGAGCCGGATACCCATTCACCAACATGAGCTTGATGTCTTCGTCTCGTGTAGCTCCTTGATGATTTTTCCTTCCTTTCCGAATCCTTGCTTCTCCGTGAGTATCTTCATTCATAACGATCATCTCTACTCCTTCTCTCTCTTGGTGGTGATTCTTTGCTTCTTCTTCTTGGAGAATCTTCTCTTCTCTTGTAGGGAGCCGTACACTCATTGGAATAGTGTCCGGGCCTTCCACAATTGTAGCAGTTTCGCTCTCGACTAGAAGATCTTTTGTCATTGTAGGACCTTGACTTGAAGCTTCTATCTTTGCTTCTACTCTTGTAGAACTTGTTGAAGTTCTTCACCATTAAGCTCAATTCTTCATTGAAGTCTTGTTTCTCACTTGATGATGTAGGGGCTTCACATGAGGCTTTATAGGCACGACTTGATTTGTTGTGAAGTTCCTCTTTATCCTTAAGTGACATCTCATGAGCAACAATTCTTCCAATCACCTCCGTTGGCTTGAGATCTTTGTAATTGGGCATCATTTGGATCAATGTGCACACGGTATCATATTTTCCATCCAAGGCTCTTAGAATCTTCTTGATGATGAATCTATCGGTCATCTCTTCACTTCCTAAGCCGGCAATCTCATTTGTGATGAGAGAAAGCCTAGAGTACATTTCAGCGACACCTTCACCATCCTTCATCTTGAACTTGTCAAGTTGGCTTTGAAGCACATCCAACTTGGATTCCTTGACGGAGTCGGTACCTTCGTGCATATCAATCAAAGTGTCCCAAATTTCCTTTGCATTCTCAAGACGGCTGATTTTGTTGAATTCTTTGGGGCACAATCCGTTGAAGAGAATATCACAAGCTTGAGCATTGTATTGCAACATCTTCAACTCATCCGCGGTAGCTTCACGGTTTGGTTCTCTCCCATCAAAGAAGTCACCTTGCAAACCAACACACACAATAGCCCAAACGGCGGGGTTATGCCCAAGAATATGCATTTTCATTTTATGCTTCCAACTAGCAAAATTAGTACCATCAAAGTAAGGACCTCTACGGTGATAATTTCCCTCGCTAGATGCCATACTCTCCTAGGTTGTGAAACCAAGGCTATGACCACCAAAAGCTATGGAGATCAAGCAAATGGAGACCAAAGCTCTGATACCACTTGTAGGATCGAAAGTATGTCTAGAGGGGGTGATTAGACTACTTGACCAAATAAAAACTTAACCTTTTCCCAATTTTAGTTCTTGGCAGATTTTAGCTAATTTAGGACAAGTCAAGCAATCATCACATAATTCAAGCAAGCATGCAAAGAGTATATAGGCAGCGGAAAGTAAAGCATGCAACTTGCAAGAATGTAAAGGGAAGGGTTTGGAGAAATCAAACGCAATTGGAGACACGGATGTTTTTCCCGTGGTTCAGATAGGTGGTGCTATCCTACATCCACGTTGATGGAGACTTCAACCCACGAAGGGTAACGGTTGCGCGAGTCCACACAGGGCTCCACCCAAGGGTAACGGTTGCGCGAGTCCACACAGGGCTCCACCCACGAAGGGTCCACGAAGAAGCAACCACCCACAAAGGGTCCACGAAGAAGCGACCTTGTCTATCCCACCATGGCCATCGCCCACACAGGACTTGCCTCACTAGCGGTAGATCTTCACGAAGTAGGCGATCTCCTTGCCCTTACAAACTCCTTGGTTCAACTCCACAATCTTGTCGGAGGCTCCCAAGTGACACCTAGCCAATCTAGGAGACACCACTCTCCAAGAAGTAACAAATGGTGTGTAGGTAATGAACTCCTTGCTCTTGTGCTTCAAATGATAGTCTCCCCAACACTCAACTCTCTCTCATAGGATTTGGATTTGGTGGAAAGAAGATTTGAGTGGAAAGCAACTTGGGAAGGCTAGAGATCAAGATTCATATGGTAGGAATGGAATGTCTTGGTCTCAACACATGAGTAGGTGGTTCTCTCTCAGAACATATGAGTTGGAATGGTGTATGTGTTCTGATGGCTCTCTCTTCGAATGAGAAGGAGGTGGAGGGGTATATATAGCCTCCACTTAAAATCCAACCGTTACACAGTTTTCCAATCTCGGTGGGACCGGATCAATAAACTCGGTCGGACCGAAAATGTAAACCTAGTGACCGTTAGAGATTTTCGGTGTGACTGACATGCAACTCGGTAGGACCGATATGGTTAGGGTTTGGGCATAACGTAATCTCGGTGAGACCGATTGCACAACCTCGGTGAGACCAAATTTGGTAATTAGCTAACCAGAGAGTTGGTCAGGCAAACTCGGTGGGACCGATTTTCTCTTTCGGTGAGACCGAGTGGAACTCGGTGAGACCGAAAAGTTACAAAGGGGAAACACTGAGTTTACATTGCAATCTCGGTGGGACCGATTCGCTCTTTCGGTGAGACCGAAAAGTTACGAAAGGGAAACAGAGAGTTTGCAACCCCATCTCGGTGAGACCGAGATCCCTATCGGTAGGACCGAATTGCTAGGGTTTGGCAGTGGCTAATGACAAGTGAAACTCGGTGGCGCCGGATAGGAAGAATCGGTAGGACCGAGTTTGGCTTAGGGTTTAGGTCATATGTGGATATGGGAAAGTAGTTGAGGGTTTTGGAGCATATCACTAAGCACATGAAGCAAGAGGCTCATTAAGCAACACCTCATCCCTCCTTGATAGTATTGGCTTTTCCTAAAGACTCAATGTGATCTTGGATCACTAAAATATAAAATGAAGAGTCTTGAGCTTTTGGAGCTTGAGCCAATCCTTTGTCCTTAGCATTTTGAGGGTTCCACTTTCACATCCATGCCATGCCAATCATTGAGCTTTCCTGAAATAATCATCTTGGAATAGCATTAGCTCAATGATCTATATGTTGTTATGAATTACCAAAACCACCTAGGGATAGTTGCACTTTCAATAGGTATTTTGTGAGCAAACAACTTGTGAGAACAATAATCAACTAGCATAGAAATGTAAAACAAGCATAACATCAAAACTTTAAGCACATAGAGAGGAAACTTGGTATTATTGCAATTCCTACAAGCATATATTCCTCCCTCATAATAATTTTTAGTAGCATCATGAATGAATTCAACAATATAACCGGCACCTAAAGCATTCTTTTCATGATCTACAAGCATAGAAATTTTATTACTCTCCACATAAGCAAAATTCTTCTCATGAATAATAGTGGGAGCAAACTCAACAAAATAATTATCATGTGAGGCATAATCCAATTGAAAACTAAAATCATGATGACAAGTTTCATGGATATCATTATTTTTAATAGCTTACAAGTCATCACAATAATCATCATAGATAGCAACTTTGTTCTCATAATCAATTGGAACCTCTTCCGGAATAGTGGATTCATCACAAAATAAAGTCATGACTTCTCCAAATCCACTTTCATCAATATAATCAACATAAATAGGAGGCATGCTTTCATCATAATAAATTTGCTCATCAAAACTTGGGGGACAAAAAATATCATCTTCATCAAACATAGCTTCCCCAAGCTTGTGGCTTTGCATATCATTAGCATCATGGATATTCAAGGAATTCATACTAACAACATTGCAATCATGCTCATCATTCAAATATTTAGTGCCAAACATTTTATAGATTTCTTCTTCTAGCACATGAGCACAATTATCCTTTCCATCATACTCACGAAAGATATTAAGAAGGTGAAGCGTATGAGACAAACTCAATTCCATTTTTTTGTAATTTTCTTTTATAAACTAAACTAGTGATAAAACAAGAAACAAAAAGATTTGATTGCAAGATCTAAAGATATACCTTCAAGCGCTAACCTCCCCGGCAACGGCGCCAGAAAAGAGCTTGATGTCTACTACACAACCTTCTTCTTGTAGACTTTGTTGGGCCTCCAAGTGCAGAGGTTTGTAGGACAGTAGCAAATTTCCCTCAAGTGGATGACCTAAGGTTTATCAATCCGTAGGAGGCGTAGGATGAAGATGGTCTCTCTCAAGAAACCCTACAACCAAATAACATAGAGTCTATTGTGACCCCAACACACCCAATAAAATGGTAAATTGTATAGGTGCACTAGTTCGGCGAAGAGATGGTGATACAAGTGCAATATGGATAGTAGATAAAGGTATTTGTAATCTGAAATAATAAAAACAGCAAGGTAGCAAGTGATAAAAGTGAGCGTAAACGGTATTGCAATGCGTTGAAACAAGGCCTAGGGTTCATACTTTCGCTAGTGTAAGTTCCCTCAACAATAATAACATAATTGGATCATATAATTATCCCTCAACATGCAACAAAGAGTCACTCCAAAGTCACTAATAGCGGAGAACGAACGAAGAGATTATGGTAGGGTACGAAACCACCTCAAAGTTATTCTTTCCAATCAATCCGTTGGGCTATTCCTATAAGTGTCACAAACAGCCCTAGAGTTCGTACTAGAATAACACCTTAAGACACAAATCAACCAAAACCCTAATGTCACCTAGATACTCCAATGTCACCTCAAGTATCCGTGGGTATGATTATACGATATGCATCACACAATCTCAGATTCATCTATTCAACCAACACAAAGGACCTCAAAGAGTGCCCCAAAGTTCTACCGGAGAATCACGACGAAAACGTGTGTCAACCCCTATGCATAGGTTCATGGGCAGAACCCGCAAGTTGATCACCAAAACATACATCAAGTGAATCACGTGATATCCCATTGTCACCACAGATATCCACGGCAAGACATACATCAAGTGTTCTCAAATCTTTAAAGACTCAATCCGATAAGATAACTTCAAAGGGGAAACTCAATTCATTACAAGAGAGTAGAGGGGGGGGAAGAAACATCATAGGATCCAAATATAATAGCAAAGCTCGCGATACATCAAGATCGTATCACCTCAAGAACACGAGAGAGAGAGAGATCAAACACATAGCTACTTGTACATACCCTCAGCCCCGAAGGAGAACTACTCCCTCCTCGTCATGGAGAGCACCGGGATGATGAAGATGGCCACCGGAGAAGGATTCCCCCTCCGGCAGGGTGCCGGAACGGGTCTAGATTGGTTTTCGGTGGCTACAGAGGCTTCTGGCGGCGGAACTCCCGATCTATTGTGCTGTCGGATGTTTTTAGGGTATATGGAGATATATAGGCGGAAGAAGTACGTCAGGGGGGCCACGAGGGGCTCACGAGGGTGGAGGGCGCGCCCCCCTGCCTCGTGACCTCCTCGCAGATCCCCCGACATGCACTCCAAGTCTTCTGGGCTTCTTTCCTTCCAAAAATGAGTTCCGTCAAGTTTCAGGTCAATTGGACTCCGTTTGGTTTTCCTTTTCTTCAAAACCCTAAAACAGGGTAAAAACAGAAACTGGCACTGGGCTCTGGGTTAATAGATTAGTCCCAAAAATGGTATAAAAGTGTATAATAAAGCCCATAAACATTCAAAATAGTAAATAATATAGCATGGAGCAATCAAAAATTATAGATACGTTGGAGACGTATCAATGTCGTATGCACGAGTAGAACACAAGTGAGTTGTGGGCAATATAAGTCATACTGCTTACCAGCATGTCATACTTTGGTTCGGCGGTATTTTTGGATGAGGCGTCCCGGACCGACATTACGCGTACGCTTACGCGAGACTGGTTCTACCAACGTGCTTTGCACATAGGTGGTTGGCGGGTGTCAGTTTCTCCAACTTTAGTTGAACCGAGTGTGGCTACGCCCGGTCCTTGCGAAGGTTAAAACAACACGAACTTGACAAACTATCCTTGTGGTTTTGATGCGTAGGTAAGAACGGTTCTTGCTCAGCCCGTAGCAGCCACGTAAAACTTGCAACAACAAAGTAGAGGACGTCTAACTTGTTTTTGCAGGGCATGTTGTGATGTGATATGGTCGAAGCATGATGCTAAATTTTATTGTATGAGATGATCATGTTTTGTAACCGAGTTATCGGCAACTGGCATGAGCCATATGGTTGTCGCTTTATTGTATGCAATGCAATCGCCCTGTAATGCT
The DNA here is from genome assembly GCF_003073215.2 of Triticum urartu. NCBI lineage: Eukaryota > Viridiplantae > Streptophyta > Magnoliopsida > Poales > Poaceae > Triticum > Triticum urartu. Next base: position 112,401,023 of record NC_053026.1, on the reverse strand, counting down.
TTACTTTATCACTAAGCGGTAGCAATAGTCGTAGAAGCATAAGATTGGCGAGACGACAACGATGCTACGATGGAGATCAAGGTGTCGCGCCGGTAACGATGGTGATCATGACGGTGCTTCGGAGATGGAGATCACAAGCACAAGATGATGATGGCCATATCATATAACTTATACTGATTGTATGTGAGGTTTATCTTTTATGCATCTTATCTTGCTTTGATTGACGGTAGCATTATAAGATGATCTCTCACTAAATTTCAAGATAAAAGTGTTCTCCCTGAGTATGCACCGTTGCCAAAGTTCGTCGTGCCCAGACACCACGTGATGATCGAGTGTGATAAGCTCTACGTCCATCTACAACGGGTGCAAGCCAGTTTTGCACACGCAGAATACTCAGGTTAAACTTGACGAGCCTAGCATATGGAGATATGGCCTCGGAACACTGAGACCGAAAGGTCGAGCGTGAATCATATAGTAGATATGATCAACATAGTGATGTTCACCATTGAAAGCTACTCCATTTCACGTGATGATCGGTTATGGTTTAGTTGATATGGATCACGTGATCACTTAGAGGATTAGAGAGATTTCTACCTAAGTGGAAGTTCTTAAGTAATATGATTAATCGAACTTAAATTTATCATAAACTTAGTGCCTGATAGTATCTTGCTTGTCTATGTTATTTGTAGATAGATGGCCCGTGCTGTTGTTCCATTGAATTTTAATGCATTCCTTGAGAAAGCAAAGTTGAAAGATGATGGTAGCAATTACACGGACTGGGTCCGTAACTTGAGGATTATCCTCATTGCTGCACAAAAGAATTACGTCCTGGAAGCACCGCTAGGTGCCAAACCTGCTGCAGGAGCAACACCAGATGTTATGAACGTCTGGCAGAGCAAAGCTGATGACTACTCGATAGTTCAGTGTGCCATGATTTACGGCTTAGAACCAGGACTTCAACGACGTTTTGAACGTCATGGAGCATATGAGATGTTCCAGGAGTTGAAGTTAATATTTCAAAAGAATGCCCGGATTGAGAGATATGAAGTCTCCAATAAGTTCAACAGCTGCAAGATGGAGGAGAATAGTTCTGTCAGTGAGCATATACTCAAGATGTCTAGGTACTGCAATCACTTGATTCAACTGGGAGTTAATCTTCCGGATGATAGCGTCATTGACAGAATTCTTCAATCACTGCCACCAAGCTATAAAAGCTTCGTGATGAACTATAACATGCAAGGGATGGATAAACGATTCCCGAGCTCTTCGCAATGCTAAAGGCCGCGGAGGTAGAAATCAAGAAGGAGCATCAAGTGTTGATGGTCAATAAGACCACCAGTTTTAAGAAAAAGGGCAAAGGGAAAAAGAAGGGGAACTTTAAGAAGAACAGCAAACAAGTTGTTGTTCAAGAGAAGAAACCCAAGTCTGGACCTAAGCCTGAGATGGAGTGCTTCTACTGCAAGTAGACTGGTCACTGGAAGTGGAACTGCCCCAAGTATTTGGCGGATAAGAAGGATGGCAAGGTGAACAAAGGTATATGTGATATAAATGTTATTAATGTGTACCTTACCAGAGCTCGCAGTAGCACCTGGGTATTTGATACTGGTTTTGTTGCTAATATTTGCAACTCAAAACAGGGACTACGGATTAAGCAAACACTGGCCAAGGACGAGGTGACGATGCGCGTGGGAAACGGTTCCAAAGTCGATGTGATCGCCGTCGGCACGCTACCTCTACATCTACCTTCGGGATTAGTTTTAGACCTAAATAATTGTTATTTGGTGCCAGCGTTGAGCATGAACATGATATCTGGATCTTGTTTGATACGAGACGGTTGTTCATTTAAATCAGAGAATAATGGTTGTTCTATTTATATGAGTAATATCTTTTATGGTCATGCACCCTTGAAGAGTGGTCTATTTTTGATGAATCTCGATAGTAGTGATACACATATTCATAATGTTGAAGCCAAAAGATGCAGAGTTGATAATGATAGTGCAACTTATTTGTGGCACTGCCGTTTAGGTCATATCGGTGTAAAGCGCATGAAGAAACTCCATACTGATGGACTTTTGGAACCACTTGATTATGAATCACTCAGTACTCGCGAACCGTGCCTCATGGGCAAGATGACTAAAACGCCATTCTCCGGAACTATGGAGCAAGCAACTGATTTATTGGAGATCATACATACTGATGTATGTGGACCAATGAATATTGAGGCTTGCGGCGGGTATCGTTATTTTCTCACCTTCACAGATGATTTAAGCAGATATGGGTATATCTACTTAATGAAACATAAGTCTGAAACATTTGAAAAGTTCAAAGAATTTCAGAGTGAAGTTGAAAATCATCGTAACAAGAAAATAAAGTTTCTACGATCTGATCGTGGAGGAGAATATTTGAGTTACGAGTTTGGTCTACATTTGAAACAATGCGGAATAGTTTCGCAACTCACGCCACCTGGAACACCATAGCGTAATGGTGTGTCCGAACGTCGTAATCGTACTTTACTAGATATGGTACGGTCTATGATGTCTCTTACTGATTTACCGCTATCATTTTGGGGTTATGCTTTAGAGACAGTTGCATTCACGTTAAATAGGGCACCATCTAAATCCGTTGAGACGACACCTTATGAGCTGTGGTTTGGCAAGAAACCAAAGTTGTCGTTTCTTAAAGTTTGGGGCCGCGATGCTTATGTGAAAAAGCTTCAACCTGATAAGCTCGAACCCAAATCGGAGAAATGTGTCTTCATAGGATACCCAAAGGAAACTGTTGGGTACACCTTCTATAACAGATCCGAAGGCAAGACATTCGTTGCTAAGAATGGATCCTTTCTAGAGAAGGAGTTTCTCTCGAAAGAAGTGAGTGGGAGGAAAGTAGAACTTGATGAGGTAACTGTACCTGCTCCCTTATTGGAAAGTAGTTCATCACAGAAACCGGTTCCTGTAACGCCTACACCAATTAGTGAGGAAGTTAATGATGATGATCATGGAACTTCAGTTCAAGTTGTTACTGAACCTCGTAGGTCAACCAGAGTAAGATCCGCACCAGAGTGGTACAGTAATCCTGTTCTGGAGGTTATGTTACTAGACCATGACGAACCTACGAACTATGAAGAAGCGATGGTGAGCCCAGATTCCGCAAAATGGCTTGAGGCCATGAAATCTGAGATGGGATCCATGTATGAGAACAAAGTGTGGACTTTGGTTGACTTTCCCAATGATTGGCAAGCCATTGAGAATAAATGGATCTTCAAGAAGAAGACTGACGCTGACGGTAATATTACTGTCTATAAAGCTCGACTTGTTGCAAAAGGTTTTCGACAAGTTCAAGGGATTGACTACGATGAGACTTTCTCACCCGTAGCGATGCTTAAGTCTGTCCGAATCATGTTAGCAATTGCCGCATTTTATGATTATGAAATTTGGCAAATGGATGTGAAAACTGCATTCCTGAATGGATTTCTGGAAGAAGAGTTGTATATGATGCAACCAGAAGGTTTTGTCGATCCAAAGGGAGCTAACAAAGTGTGCAAGCTCCAGCGATCCATTTATGGACTGGTGCAAGCCTCTCGGAGTTCGAATAAACACTTTGATAGTGTGATCAAAGCATTTGGTTTTATACAGACTTTTGGAGAAGCCTGTATTTACAAGAAAGTGAGTGGGAGCTCTGTAGCATTTCTGATATTATATGTGGATGGCATATTGTTGATTGGAAATGATATAGAATTTTTGGATAGCATAAAGGGATACTTGAATAAGAGTTTTTCAGTGAAAGACCTCGGTGAAGCTGCTTATATATTGGGCATCAAGATCTATAGAGATAGATCAAGACGCTTAATTGGACTTTCACAAAGCACATACCTTGACAAAGTTTTGAAGAAGTTTAAAATGGATCAAGCAAAGAAAGGGTTCTTGCCTGTGTTACAAGGTGTGAAGTTGAGTAAAACTCAATGCCCAACCACTGCAGAAGATAGAGAGAAGATGAAAGATGTTCCCTATTCTTCAGCCATAGGCTCTATCATGTATGCAATGCTGTGTACCTGACCTGATGTGTGCCTTGCTATAAGTTTAGCAGGGAGGTACCAAAGTAATCCAGGAGTGGATCACTGGACAGCGGTCAAGAACATCCTGAAATACCTGAAAAGGACTAAGGATATGTTTCTCGTTTATGGAGGTGACAAAGAGCTAGTCGTAAATGGTTACGTCGATGCAAGCTTTGACACTGATCCGGATGATTCTAAATCGCAAACCGGATACGTGTTTACATTGAACGGTGGAGCTGTCAGTTGGTGCAGTTCTAAACAAAGCGTCGTGGCGGGATCTATGTGTGAAGCGGAGTACATAGCTGCTTTGGAAGTAGCAAATGAAGGAGTCTGGATGAAGGAGTTCATATCCGATCTAGGTGTCATACCTAGTGCATCGGGTCCAATGAAAATCTTTTGTGACAATACTGGTGCAATTGCCTTGGCGAAGGAATCCAGATTTCATAAGAGAACCAAGCACATCAAGAGATGCTTCAATTCCATCCGGGATCTAGTCCAGGTGCGAGATATAGAAATTTGCAAGATACATATGGATCTAAATGTTGCAGACCCGTTGACTAAGCCTCTTCCACGAGCAAAACATGATCAGCACCAAAGCTGCATGGGTGTTAGAATCATTACTGTGTAATCTAGATTATTGACTCTAGTGCAAGTGGGAGACTGAAGGAAATATGCCCTAGAGGCAATAATAAAGTTATTATTTATTTCCTTATATCATGATAAATGTTTATTATTCATGCTAGAATTGTATTGACCGGAAACATAATACTTGTGTAAATACATAGACAAACAGAGTGTCACTAGTATGCCTCTACTTGACTAGCTCGTTGATCAAAGATGGTTATGTTAACTAGCCATTGACATGAGTTGTCATTTTATTAACGGGATCACATCATTAGGAGAATGATGTGATTGACTTGACCCATTCCGTTAGCTTAGCACTCGATCGTTTAGTATGTTGCTATTGCTTTCTTCATGACTTATACATGTTCCTATGACTATGCAACTCTCTTTTACCGGAGGAACACTTTGTGTGCTACCAAACATCACAACGTAACTCGGTGATTATAAAGGTGCTCTACAGGTGTCTCCGAAGGTACTTGTTGGGTTGCGTATTTTGAGATTAGGATTTGTCACTCCGATTGTCGGAGAGGTATCTCTGGGCCCTCTCGGTAATGCACATCACTTAAGCCATGCAAGCATTGCAACTAATGAGTTAGTTGCGGGATGATGTATTACAGAATGAGTAAAGAGACTTGCCGGTAACGAGATTGAACTAGGTATTGAGATACCGATGATCGAATCTCGGGCAAGTAACATACCGATGACAAAGGGAACAACGTATGTTGTTATGCGGTCTGACCGATAAAGATCTTCGTAGAATATGTGGGAGCCAATATGAGCATCCAGGTTCCGCTATTGGTTATTGACCGGAGACGTGTCTCGGTCATGTCTACATAGTTCTCGAACCCGTAGGGTCCGCACGCTTAAAGTTTCGATGACAGTTATATTGTGAGTTTATGAGTTTTGATGTACCGAAGGTTGTTCGGAGTTCCGGATGTGATCACGGACATGACGAGGAGTCTCGAAATGGTCAAGACATGAATATTGATATATTAGAAACCTATATTTGGATATCAGAAGTGTTCCGGGTGAAATCGGGATTTCACCGGAGTGCTGAGGGGTTACCGGACCCCCCCCCCCCCCCCGGGGGGGGCTTAATGGGCCATAGTGGGCCTTTGTGGAGAAGAGGAGAGGTGGCCAGTGCAGGGCCGCACGCCCCTCCCCCCTAGTCAGAATAGGACAAGGAGAGGGGGGCGGCACCCCCCCTTTCCTTCCTCTCTCCCTCCTCTTTCCCCCTCCACTCCTAATCCAACAAGGAAAAGGGAGGGAGTCCTACTCCCGGTGGGAGTAGGACTCCTCCTGGCGTGCCCCTCCTAGCCGGCCACACCTCCCCCCTTGCTCCTTTATATACGGGGGTAGGGGGCACCCTAGAGACACAACAATTGATCATTTGATCTTTTAGCCGTGTGCGGTGCCCCCCTCCACCATAGTCCACCTCGATAATACTGTAGCGGTGCTTAGGTGAAGCCCTGCGTCGGTAGAACATCATCATCGTCACCATGCCGTCATGCTGACGAAACTCTCCCTCAACACTCGGCTGGATCGGAGTTCGAGGGACGTCATCGGGCTGAACATGTGCTGAACTCGGAGGTGTCGTACGTCCGGTACTTGATCGTTCGGATCGTGAAGACGTACGACTACATCAACCGCGTTGTGCTAACGCTTCCGCTAAGGATGGCAATGGGTCGGGTTTGGATCGGGTTGAATAATCTCAAATCCATATCCATGTCCATGAATATAGTTTTTTCCCGCCCATGAAAAAATCCATGGGTGAAAAATTGTGTCCATGTCCAAATCCGATGGATATCCATACCCATTGGATATCCATTGGGTCCTCTCGAGACATATAAATAAGACATAACACAATATTAACATAAACTCTTCCATTCTTCACCTCATGGTAGGCTAGGCTTCACTTATGGTAAATCAACATCCACTAACAACCTAAGATCATTTAGTATTTTTCTAATGGATGAGAATGACGAGTCATTTAAGGAGGAGGTAAAAATAAGGGAAGGGGTGTTGGATTATGTTACAGAGGGGATTGAATGTCAACTAAAAAAGTTACGATGGGGATTGTGTAATTTCTTATGCATGTTTTAGATAAAAAAAAGTGTAAAATTTTTGTGGGACATATGACCGTGGGGCAAGGATAGCAGATTTTCCCTCATTAAGTCATACTATCGGGTCGGGTTTGGGTATATCCATGGGTACAAGATTATATCCATGCCCTATCCACGAACAATCGGTCAGGTTTGGGCGTCGCCCATGGATACAAAAGCATATCCAAACCCTATCCATTCGGGTTGGATATCCATGGATATCCATGTCCATGGATAAAATTGCCATCCTTAGCTTCCACTTTCGGTCTACGAGGGTACGTGGACAACACTCTCCCCTCTCGTTGTTATGCATCACCATGATCTTGTGTGTGCGTAAGAATTTTTTTGAAATTACTACGTTCCCCAACAGATCTAGGGTAGGGGGTCCTAAGCTTGGTGATCTGAGCTAGATGGTAACAGGGGAAGTAGGGACACGATGTTTTCCCTAGGTTTGGGCCCTCTTGATGCGGTAAAACCCTATTTCCTACTTCTTATATATTGATTGTGATGGGGTACAAGGTACAAGATGATCTATCTCGAGATGGTATGAAGATGGTCTAAACTCTAAACCTTGCGAATGTGTCTCTACAGACTAAACCCCACTGCTTATATAGACGTCGGGGGTACCTAGGGTTTACACATGGCTAGTTACAATTTAGGGATAAAACGCTAATATTTCAAATATGCTTGAAGTGTACGCCAAGCCTACAGGAGATCTTCATATTGATTACATCGAGCACCATGGCTGGCATGGCCCATTCACCAGTCTTCGGTGGGTCCTCGACCTGGCCCATAACGGGCGGACCGAAGTGGCAAGCACCCCCTAGTCCAGGACACCAACAGGGTGGCCTTATCCTCTCCTCAGACTCCTGTACCTGCCAGACATCGTCATGGCGCCGTGGATGGGCGACACGGTGTGCTCTCCGTTTTCTGAACATGAGGAAGGAGACACTAGGAGGATTGGGTTGCACTGTAGTAATAGTGTTAGGCCCGATAGTATATCAATCAGAGCGCGGGAATCTACCTGCATACGACATACTCAAAACTCCAAGGTTGATAGACCTTTAATAAACAGAGAGGAATAACCTGCTCTGATACCAATTGTGAGGATTGAGAGTGTATCGACTAGAGGGGGTGAATGGGAGATTCAAAAATTCTTGCGAATGATTTGAACTGAACGCGGAAAACATTTGGATGAGAGAATAATAAACGAGCACTTCAGTGATGAGCAAATCTTTCGAGGAAATATGATATAATTATTCGAGCATAATAGATCATAGGCTTAATGATAACAATGGTGATGTTGTAAGCTATCCAATGAAGTAGCACGGGAAGACGAGATAGTAGATATATGAGCGAAAAGATAAATACGAACACACTGAAAATACACAGACTAAACAGATGTGTTAATGGATCAGATGAAGCAATCGACACAGAGCACGGAAGTAAACTACTAAATGAATTGTAGTAAAGAAAGGTGAACCAGTGGTGCTCGATGGCGACAGATGGATTTGGTAGACCAGTTCGCCCTTCTACCAAAGGACTACGTCTAATTGAACACAGGAGCAAACATGTCTCCATCCTATTCTCCTTCAACTGGGAGCTGATCAAACTCTAGTTGATTTCACATGTGGTAGATACTTGTCGGCGATCTCCAAACCTTCGACAAACTTCTTCATGAACCACAACAACTCTTGGTTGCTGAAGACTTTGCTTGGTGAAGACAATTACTCTTCGTCACTCAAACCGACACCTACCCATCTAGAGAATGTGCAGCTCTCAAGAGTAATAGGTACAAGAACCCTAGTTTAGAACTACTATTATGATCAACCACTGTCTAAGTTTCGGCTCTTGTTTTTTCTCTCAGTGGATTTTAAACTCAAATCTCTCAGAGAGGGGATGCTCAATCGATCTTCTCAGAAATCTTACGTGAAACTTCACGGCAAATGGACAATGTTGGAGTGGGGTGGCTATTTATAGAGGCAGCCTTCCTTCATGGGAAATGAACAATTGAACATGCGGACCAGCCAATGGCCGAACGACACGATTCCAACGGTCAGAAATTTAGCACAACGGTAACATTCGTTGCGAAGCAAGAAATGCTAACTGATACGTCTCCAACGTATCTATAATTTACGAAGTATTCATGCTGTTATATTATCATTTTTAGATGTTTTACAATCATTTTACCTAGTCTACTCTGCTTTTCGCTCCCATATGTAAATAGCCGACTATTTGGCGCAATATGCGTCAAATAGGAATCGCTACGACAAGAAGCATAGTCCATTAGGAACATTTTAGTTAGGTTGCACATCGATCAACGCAAGCCAGTGTGTGTTGTTATGGGTAAGCAACTTGGAGTATACACAATTTGTACCCGTTTCGTTCAATCTCATTACTACTCTTGAAACTATATGACATATGCCATTGATTTTGGCATCTTCTATGAAGGAACATAAGATGTGCAGATCGATCGATCAATTGTACATGGGTCCAAAGGCAATAGTAACATATGGCATGGAGTAGGTGTGCATGAGGTGGGGACTCATCACACTTTAAGTTGTTTATTATATATGTGTTGCATCCTATGATCGGGCTAGTTTGCGAAAGGTGAAGTAAGAAAGAGTTCTCTAACACATGGGTTCCAATTTTCCTTCTCGGCGGGGTTTTATTCTCCTCTCCTGCCTGGACGGTGTAGAGCCTATTCCCCGATTCTCTAACGATCTTTACCATGGTGATCTCTTATGCTAATCTAGGGGTGATCTGCTGTAAGTGCATCTAACGCGCCCTAAAGGAGTTTGGAAGATTAATGTCAAAAAATGAGGGAACTAATGTGTTTGTGAGTATACACAGGTAAGAGGAGGGGCTAGACTCGCGAGAGCTCCGAGCAACATGTGTTGGCCACTGCAGCCAAGGTCCCTAGCTACTTTTTCTTTTCTTCCCCTCATAAGTAATTGGGGAACTAAATACTTTATGATACATACAGGGGGTGATCATATTCGTAGAGAACACTACACCTTAGTTGATTTTTATTTAGTGGAAAATATGACAGTTAAACTGGTATGGATTGGTGACACGGATAAAAGCATCTCCGCAACCATGCAAAAAAAATAGTATCTTTGCAGCTCTCTTTTTCAATAGTTCGCCAAAACACACACTCCGATACACCCCTTGATTAATAAATGTTCGATGATAAAAGAACACTTGAATTCCCCTTTTATAGCGAGGGGTCTATGCCGCATCACCGAGCCACCGCCTCCGCCGCCGCGGCCGCCAACCACTGCTGGAGATGCTCTGAGCTGGTCCCGTCTATCTGGCCGTGGATCTTCTTGGCGCGTGCCGGCGCAAGCCAAGGGCTCCCTTCATCTTGTAGCGCATAAATCTATCGTGAAGGAAACTTTTCTTGCAACGGTGGAGCTGCTTGTTGCAGTGGATGCGGCACATGAATTTGATAACGCATCGTTCCCTGTACCAGGCGTTGTCCGGGTGGTCCCGGCGGAGCGATCTAGCGCTTGCGAGCAGAGCATTGAGGACGTCGGTGATCACTGTGGTCTTGTAAGGGTGGTTCGCCAGCAGGGGCCTCACGCTGCGGTCGTAATAGCGCGCGGCCCATGCCCTGTCGCCCCTCTTGAGTGCGCGGACGAAGCACTCGAACCTTATGACGAACAGCGTGTCGGATGCCTCAGGCGTGAGGCTATCCCCCAGGAACGACGACACGTAGACGTCTGCCGCCCGCCAGCGGCCGCGCGACAGCAGGCCGCGCACGCGGGGTAGTCCAACTTGAGCCGCGCCTCCTCCTCCACCTCGTAGGCCGTCGCCTTGAGGCCCCTCGATTTGATGAACGCGTGCACGCGCCGCAGATTGATCCACTCCGACTGACGATCCATCGCGGTTATTCTCGTGTTCTTCCTTTTTTCTTTTCTTTTGTGGGTCTTATCGTGTTCTTATTCTTCCTTGCAAAACCCCTGTCGCACTTCTTTCGAAACGAGCTGGCTTGTTTGTGGAGTAAATTGTAATCAACGCAGCCAGGCTCGGGTGCATTTATTACTCGACGCGCCCTCGGTGGATTCCGATATGGCCTGCGGCTTGCGCCCGTCCGAATCAGATTTGGAATAGTACAGGAGTTTTATTCCATAATGATAGGGTTACAGTCCAGTGGCAGTAGTGCATCAATACACGGAGGACCACGGTGTAGCCATATAGCAGTAGTACATTCATATCGACTATAACTAGCCAAACGATCTACTACCATATTTAGTTCACGGGAAATTTTCTGGGAAATAAACTCCCTATCAATCATCAAAAACTTTATCTCAGCAATTAGATGACCATACGTAGAGTGGTCCAGATTATCGCCTTTGAGAGAAGCCAATGCTGTCGAGGAATCAGACTGCACAATGATCGGGCCTTCAGAGTGTTGTTTCGCTAGTGCCATACCTTGCATCAAAGCGTGAATCTCGTGCTCCAACGCATCATTACAGTTAAATAAGAACCTGTATGCCGTGAAAATAACACTTCCATCATGTCTTCATAGGACCATACCGGCGGCCGCCGACCCGTCGGCCTCTGAAAGTGCTCCGTCCATCGAGAGGGCCACATGATCTACAGGGGGTTGTGGCCATGGCGGGGGCGGCGGTGAGACTTTGATCACAGGAGATGAAAGTAAATCTTCACATGTCATTTTCCCCTTAATGATTTCCTCTATAGTATATATCCTCAACAGCCGCAACGAATTAAAGTAACTCTGCAGAAAATCAACAGATGTTTGAGATGGAGGAGCTTCTTTACCATGAACCATGTCTGTACGTAAGTTCCAGATCCTCCAAATCAACATGATTATCATATCCCGAACGGTGCCGTTGCATGAAGAAAGCAAACTCAGAAGCCAATCTCTTCCCGTATCAATCAACAAGTCACGGCCGGGCAGCGGCCAGATCCTATGCATTAAGTCCCATAGTACTGCAGCGTGATTGCATGTAACAAGCGCGTGGAATGATGTCTCCACCTCCAGAGCACACATCGGACATGAACTACGCACGGGCAAGTGCCGGTAGGATTTGCATTGATTTGTTGCCAGCGCCCCTGAAACAGTTTTCCACGCCATTTTTTTCATTTTTTGTGGTACTGATGAACTCCAAATGCAGCGCCATAAAGAGCGGTCTCCCTCTGGAAAATTGCTCGATGCGCCCCCAACAAATAGATCATCATGTTCAGCAAATGCTAGTTTATACGCACTCTTAACAGTGAAACAACCGTTCCTCTCAAGGAACCAAGCCAAGAAATCCTGCCGGTTTCTAGGGGAGGTTCTGATTTTTACAATTTCCAGTATAACCATATGCCAAAAATGTTCTTGGAGCCGTTGCATGTTCCAGGCACCATATTCGTCTAGGAAATCCGTAACCCAATTAAATCAGCAGTTTCGCTTAAGAGTAATAGGACGACAGCCTTTACCACGAGGAATCCATGGGTCTCTCCAAGTACGGATCAGAGACCCATCACCCACTCGCCATATTAATTCTTTTTCGTGTTCAACTGTGTGTATTTTTTTTGGGGTCTGTCTAGGACATATCTAGATATGACATGGTTATGTCACATAGTTATGTCACATTTAAGCTGATTTCCACTCTGTTTGTGATCTATTTTTTTGTCCTAGTTTTTTTTGTTTTTTATTGATGCATTATATACTTATGGGAGTTTAGATGCGATATCCTTAAAAAAACATCTAGATGTGAATTAGACAAACTGTTTACTTTTTTGAGCTGGCCAACTGCGTATGATGAGAGAGAGGGAGGCAGAGATATGACTTCCTGAAATTACTAAATCATCGGAGGCGCGCTTTGTTGCCTCCATTCATTTGTTAACAAAATACTTAAAAGTTTCATAAATTTATAAGTAGGGATTTTTGAAAATTTCACAATTAATAAGACGTGCATATGGCTCTGCAAAACGATAGACGCATACATAATAATGATGGGTTGATTTATTTCAAGCATAACAAAAGTTTTTGAAATAGGCTTTCACCCTACTATATAGATATAGCAACGACTTGGTACATCTCAGAATCCATTGCTGGGGCAGACAACACAAACACGCAAAAAGAAATAAAAAAAGGAAAAAGACTAATGACAATAGAGTCGGATCGACGAAAACGATGATAATCCGTGCCTTCCAGAGATTTTCATTAGACTCCTGGCACTTCAGATCACCGCATAACAAGCAACACCTTCATGAAGGAACGCGACGATGACGACGCTGCTGCCCGGACTGGTCCTAGGGTTTCCCCCGGTGCGCGGAAGGGCATGGGTGAGGGGGATACCCGACGCCCTTCAAGAAGGAACGATGGCGCCCACGGGCGTCGTCGCGTCAGTGTCGGCCAAGCCAACAGGGATTTCTCCCGTGCGCCACACACCTGCCATCCCGACCGACCCGTCGCGCTACACCACACTTGCCGCCCGCCAACATGCGCCACCACGGTATTGGGGTTACCACCGCCGTCTCACCACAGAGATCGAAGCGGGACCGGCGGGTCCGAGAGGGAGTAGCCGGGAACGAGGAGCGGCAGCGTCAGCAGCCACGCGGGGAGGGGGGGACAACCTCCACCGCCAGCGACGGTCACCGACCAGACGCGGCAAGGGGAGCACACCAGACACATTGGCTCGGGCAAGCGTGAATGGCTCGTGAAGCTCCCGTCGCCGCGCTACAGTGGGCGCGCCGCTGTCTTCGCAACCCCTCGCACGAGTCGCACCTCTGTCCGCCAGAGCCGTCGCAAGCGAAGCCGAGCCAGGCCCGCCCAGACCCAGATGGGGCCCCAAAGGGCCAAGATCTGGGCCAGGAGGGTGCTGCCGCCGGCCTCCGTAGCAGCCCGCAGCCAAGTGGTCGTGCCACCACCTCCTCACCACCCAGAGTCGCGCCACCCGATGTAGCGCGCTGCTGTGGAACCGCCGCCGCCCGAGAAGCTCCGCCGCGCGCCCGCGACGGGGAAGGACCCCATAGCCGCCAGGAACCGGAGCCGGACCCCATCCGCCACCCTCGCCGCCCGCGGCCCGCGCCGCCGGGATCCAGATCCACCGCCAAGGCAACACCACACCACACCCCTGCGTGCCCCACCCCACGCAGCCGCCGCAGCTCCATCGCGCGCCCTAGCCTCCGCCACAGCCGCGCGCCTCGCCACCGTCGCGCCCCCAAGACAACGCCGCAGCCTGCGTTGAGGCCTGCATCCGAGGGGGAAGAGAGGCCCCGCCGCCGCCGACGCCGCCCGGGCTTTGCCCAGCGGCGGCGAGGAGGAAGGAGACGAGGGAGGGAGGGGGTTGGCTGGGTCTAGGGTTTCGCCCAGCCGCCGCCCGCGGGAGTGAAGGGGGGCGAGGAGCACAACAAAAGTTCAGGGATGAAAGGTATACTTTTCTCATGTATTTCAACCACCGTATATATACAATTAATAACATTACTTAGAAAAGAAAGAACATACATACACACCGATCAACTGATCTATTTGAAGTGTTCAAAAAAAAACTGATCTATTTGAATCACCGCATGTACGATTAATAATATTATTTAGATATACATAGAAGATAGATATATAGATTAATGAACTATGTATTCAGAGCGACAACAATGTATCCACAAACTTTTGGTCCCCTGGATTAAAATTGCCGCAGTACCACTCAGTAACCACGATTGCAGCAAAGACGAAAAGGAAGACGGCCGGAAAGGATAGCAGAAACCCAAGGGTGAATGCGACGTTAGGCGGTAAGCTTGCGTCAACGTCTCCAGATTTTCGAAGCAGGATGCAGGATATGCAGAAAAGCGAGAGACCGGCGCTGCCCAAAAGGCACGTGAATGCCCACCTGCTACGCTCGTCGGCCTCCGCGATCACCTGCTCCAGCTCCAGCTGCTGCTCGACGTCGGCCATCGATCCCACCTCGACCAAGATCTCAATTGGTTGGTCTACTAAATTTCCTTCGCTTTGGTTGGTCTGCTAGTTTGGCACGTGCGTATACAGTAGTTAATCACGTATCCGCTTGCTTGCTCGGTCGGCCTGAAGCTGAATCTCCGTATCCGCTTCGTCTCATCTCCAGTTATCACGTAGGTTTCTCTCTTTATTTTTTTATTATAGTTGGACGTAGGTTTCTCTCTTTTTTTTTTGAGGGGACGTAGGTTTCTCTTTTGAACTGTTATTATCACGCTCATGCATAGCGCGCGTTACCTACGGGATTTACGTCTGGTACACGACCGGGATCTCCTACAGCGCGCGTTACGGCGCGCCCGTAATGCGTTGGGTAAGCGAACCAACCTATGATTAAAATGGTTAGATGGACAGTGGTATTCTCAACTCATCAGGGTTCAAATTCTGGTGCTCGCATTATTTTTGAATTTATTTCAAGATTTTCCGACGATGCTCTCGTAGGTGCTCATAAGGGTAGAGTGTGCGTGTGTGTTCATAGAAGTGAGTGTATGCGCATGTATATGACCGCTTGTGTCTATATTGATGCTAAAAAAACGCGCTTGGTAAGTGCCAATCGCTCACCCTGCACGGCGCGCAACGCCCGTGTGGGCCAGCCCATATGCCGATACTTGGTGCTGGTGATTTTTCTTTAATTTCGGAGGTTTTCTACTGAAATACTTTCTGAATTTTAAAACAAGTTCAGGACTTTCAAAGAATTTAAAGATTATTCATAAATTTATATGTATATTCGCGAATTTAAATAATGCTCCTGAATTTCAAAAAATCTTCATGAATTTTATAAACATTCCATGAATTTAAAATATGTTCATGAATTAAAAACATATGTTCAAAAAGTGTTTTGGGATTTCAGAAATCTTTCTGAATTATCAATTTTTTTCCTGAATTTGAATAATGTTCCCGAAGTTTAGAAAACACTACTTGATTTCAAAACATGCTCACAAAACTAAAAATGGAATGAAAAAAGGAAAAACAACAAACAAGAAGATAACCAAAAGAAAAACATAGATAAATTAACTGGTCAAAGAAGGTTCAAGAACCTTCCAAGAACCAATGGAAAAAAGAGAAACATTGGGTCGGCCCATATGAAAGGTATTGCGCCAGGAGTACTCGACATGCCACGAGAGTGTTAGGGTTTCCCGGTAAGGGGACTTCCTGTTTGACGCTTATTACTGCACTAAATAGGAGGGCACTCGCGCATGGCATGCAATGGCTGGGCTGGCCCATCTTGTACAAGCGACTTTTTTCCTATTGGCTTGGCTTTTTACAGTTTTTTAGTTTTGTAGGTAATTGGTTTCTTTAGTTTGAGTCATTTTCAAAACACGATATGGTTATTTTAAAGTGATTTTTAAAAACATCCAAAAACATTTAAAAAACTGCCAACATTTTTTGTTTCTAAATTGTGAAATTTTTTTAACATTGTGAACATTTCTTTTTGAAAGACATGGACACTTTTTTTAAATCTGAACTTTTGTGAATAGTTTTTTCTAAAAATATTTAAATTTGTAACATTGATTAGAAATAGAACTTTTTTTAAATTTGGAATAAATTTTGAAGTTGATTAATATTTTTAAGAAAGAAAAGAAACCAAAGAGAAAAACAATAAAAGCAAAAAAGAATAGCAACAAAAACCTTCTAAAAGGCTCGCAGAACTGGTACATCCGGCAGGAACACCAGAACCAGCACCCAATCTACCTAGCACTAAATGGGTCGACCTACTCTACTCTGCTTTTCGCTCCCATATGTGAATAGCCGACTGCTTGGCGGAATATGCGTCAAATAGGAACCGCTGCGACAAGAAGCATACTCCATTAGGAACATTTTAGTTAGGTCGCTCATCGGTCAACGCATGCCAGTGTATGTTGTTATGGGTAAGTAATTTGAAGTATACACAATTTGTACCCGTTTCATTCATCTCGTTACTACTCTTGGAACTATATGTCATATGCCATCGATTTTGGTATCTTCTAGGAAGGAACATAAGATGTGCAGATTGATTGATCGATCGTACATGGGTTCAAAGCAATCGTAACAAATGGCATGCGGTAGGTTTGCATGAGGCGGGGAGTTATCACACTTTAAATTGTTTATTATATATGTGTTGCATCCTATGATCGGGTTAGTTTGCGGAAGGGGAAGTAAGCAAGAGTTCTCTAACACATGGGTTCATATTTTCCCTTTCGACAGGGTTTTATTCTCCTCTTGCCGCCTGGACGGGTAGAGCCTATTCCTCCATTCTCTAACGATCTTTACCATGGTGAACTCTTATGCTAATCTAAGGGTGATCTACTCTAACTGCATCTACTGCGCCCTAAAGGAGATTGGAAGATTAATGACAAAAAATCGAGGGGACCAATGTGTTTGTGAGTATACACACGTGAAAGTCCCTCATGATTTTGTCTAAGATTAGGGTTATGATCCTAAAAATTGTGGTGTCAATGAATATCTTCGGAATGCCTCTTCAAGGAATAATCAACTCGCAACGAGGAAAATGGAGCCGTGGTGAAGACTTTTTTCGAGGAAAACGAAGCGGTGGTGAAGACTTCGTTTTTTCTAAGTTATTTTGCTTTTGAGTGGAAGTAGATATTTAGAGGGGTCTAAGTGAAAGTTGATATTTAGGTCTCTGGTGTGTGCTCAATCCAAAACCTACTTCTTCAAGCGAAGACTTTGAAATATCTTTGATATGGTTCATTTCTCTTGGGTGTCCGATACAAATATTTTTTCAAGACACCATTGGTGAAATTCCTCGCATAAGAGTCAGATGACTTGTTTCACAAGTCAGTCCATTGGTTGCTTTTGAAATATGACCATTGCACCATGCTTCATGCGCTCGTTGCTTGGCCAGTTCCTCCAATGATCATACCAGCCCTCGGGGTTGCTCCCGTTTATAAATAACCAACCAACTTCGACCTTAGAAGGCAAGAGTTTGTTTGAGCAACTATCACTGGTGCGCATCGGTCCTAAACAAACGTTTTTTACCCCTTTCTGCGACAGCATTTGGAATCGTCGCTAAGTGAGCATGTGCGATAGGATGTCCTTCCCACACGACCCAGAAATCATCGGGGATAGGCCCTCGTGGGACCCAAGCTGGGGCCGTGTGCGATCGGGCGAGGCATCGAAACCCAATCATTTCCGTAGGTATGTACATCCCACACGGTGAATCCCGGAAATCATTTCCGTAGGTATGTACATCCCACACGGTAAATCCCAGAAATCATTTCCGTAGGTATGTACATCCCACACGGTAATCCGATAAAATCATTTATGTAGGTATGTACATCCCACACGGTGAATCCCAGAAAAACATTTCCGTTCATATGTATATCACACAGTCAATCCAAGGAATACGTTTCCATTCTTATGTACATCCCATACAGTCAATCTAGGGAAAACGTTTCCGTTCGGACGTAAATCCCACACAGTTTTATGTGTACGCTCGTGTGTGAAAGGTGTAACTATCACACACGGTCTTCCTTGGTTAACTATTTGATTTTATCAACTATATCACACACGATTTGATGAAGAAAATTGTGTGGCATTGCGCTATCCATCACAACCGCTTTTACTTCTAGAACCGTTTGCAAAGGTTCATGACACATTTAGTAGGTTTATTAGTTTACAATTAATAATTCCAGCATTACGCAAATTCACATTTTATATCAAACAGCTGTTTGCCAATTTCATATCAGGCACATAAATATATTATAACATCACAGTACGGTAGCTACATGAAAACAATACAGTACAACATATAGCTAGTTCAACTTCATAAGAACAATATATTCATTTTCCTAATCGAGATCATCCAGACTCGTCTTATCCACCTCTGCTTTCAGTTTAAGTAAGAACCTGTTTTGCACGGGCCAACTGGGAAAGTGCCTCCTTCTTCGCCAACACCATCTTAGCAAAATCTTTAAAAAAAATCTGAGCTCATTCTCCATCTTCAAATTTTTATCCTGCATCTTGAAATATGCTTCAGCGTTGACAAGACTTTCTTTAAGCCTAGCTGTGTTCACTTCCTCATACATGCTCCAGAGCTTCGTTAGGCACATCTTGAAAGACTGTGGCCACTCTTGATCAACCCACTCCAAGTAAGAACACTTCCAATCATGCTATAATATTTAAAACTAGATCAGTAACAATTGTAGGGGAAATGGGTTTATAGCAACATAGAAAATCATCAATGCTTATTTTGAAAAACTGAAGAAACATGTTAATTATGACATATCTTCTCAAAAAGATCAATGTGCAAATGAAATAATTGGTACTGAGACAACAACCAAATTCTGGAACATCAGAAGCTATAATTAACTACAACGATGCTACAAGTTCTTACTCATGTACAATAAATAACAAATTGAACATTTTATGAGGAAGGTAAATATAACTGTAACAGCATAGCGATAGTGTTTGGATGACAACAAATTGATACTAACAGGTGTGTACATGCACAAATTTAGTAATATAGAACTAATAGCACTAAGGCCATCCACTATGTATGCCAAAACTGGTGTAAAGACAACTGTTGCTACATCTCGCACCGATGCCCTGAACTGGCGATTCGATGCAGCAGAAAAAAACCAGGGACCCGGACTCCGGAGCACGTAGTTGCTCCGATGCCCAGTTCCTTCATGCCATAAAGATTTAGTATTTTATTGCTTGGCTGCTCGGATGTGTGGACCAAAGTTGGCTGCACAAACTGCTGAAGCGGTGTCAAATAATTTTCTAATGGCACTGCTGATGAGATGGCAACAATTTAAGATACTAGGTACAAACTGTGACACTGTATTAGGATGCGTTTGGTTGAAGGTGTGGTATGAATGGGTTGGGACCGTGACAGTGTCTGAATCACATCTAACAAATGATTTGTAACAACGGAAGAGGGTCTAACCTTCTCTACACATGCCAGAAACTTCCTTCCAGTGTCCACAGAATCAAACGCAAGTAGCTTCACGCATGGAGATTGATGGTGACAACGAGCAGATAGATCTTTAGCCACCCCGCTCCATTCGTTGCCACTGATGGTCTTAGGGAGCTATAACAGGAAGAAATGACTCAAATCGACCTCCGGGTAAAAATACTTCATTCCAAGTCATAGCCCGAGAGAGAGAAGAGAGGCATATACGGGTGGTGAAGGGGTAGTCGCCGGAGGAGGAACCGCTGGAGATGTCTTTGAAGAAGACCATGGTGACCCCGGCGGTAGGATGCGAGACAGCGAGAGCGAGGAAGCGGCTATAGCTTAGCAAGGAAGGAAGGAAGGAAGGAGGAAATAGGGGAAATGTGACTTGTGGTCGGGGAGAAAAGAGGGTGGGGAAGTGGGCGGGGGTAGATATTTTGGCGGTAGGCCAAAATTTTGGAAATGTGGAGGCAAACTTTCCACGCGGTGCCGCCGGGCCATTCACTTTGAATGATTGTGTGCATCGCAAACGATTCTTCTGCTTTACGCGTATGGGATGAGTTTGATAATTCAAATTTTGGTCTCAAGGTATGGGCACATTCACTTTGAACGTGCGCGGTGCCGCCGGACCATTCACTTTGAATGATTGTGTGTACCAAACGATTCTTCTGCTTTACGCGCATGGGATGAATTTGATAATTCAAATTTTGGTAGAAATTTCCCCAGGTATGTCATTGCATAATTTAACATCGCTTGCTAATTTCGGCACACAAAAGAGCGTACAGTAGACAGACCACACTTACTAAATCGAGCAATTTCAGTAATTACACAGAGCCAGTTGACCTAAATTGCTCTACCAAAAAAAACAGCATTAAAAACAAAGCCTAAGTACGCATAATTAAAAATCCACCGCCACGCCGGCCTATGCATCGCCGGTGTGAGATGAGACATCGATGACTTGTCCTGGCGACATGCCACCGTTGGTGGACTCCACGCCCCCCCTGCTGAAGTCAACCACGTCCTCGTCCTCGGCGCCGCCTCAAGGTTGTAGTCTCGTAGTAGTGGTTGCGATAGAGCTCGCGTTGGTACTCCACCGCCGATTCCTCGACAGACAGACTCTTCTCTACCTCGACCTCGGCCACGCGCAACTCCTCCTCCCGACGCTCCTCGATCTCCACCGCCTCCTGCATCTCTAGCTCCCGCTCGGCGACCTCATGAGGAAGCACGTGCTCCATGGCCACCGCCGCCTTTTCAGACGTGGGTTGCATGTTGGAGTCCGAGGTGGCCTGGAATATCTTGGCGTGTGCATCCTCGATCTTGGCATGGATGGCCTCGACCCGGGCCAGGGCGACATCAGCGGCACGGACGGCAGCTCGAGCGCTCTCGGCGTTTGCAGCCATCATCGCAGCAGTAGCTGTAGCCGTCTCAGCTGCTGCAGCTGCCCTGTCGGCTTCCGCATACGCCCTCTCGGTGGAAGCGGCCACACTCAATGTGGATGCGGCGACACTCTCGGCGTAGGCGGTCGCGCTCTCGGCGCAGGCGGCGGCGCTTGGGGGGACGCGACCATTGTACGGGCCTTCACGAAGTGTTTCCATGGCTTCATCTTTGCAAGAAGCGGGTGTGGCATTGGGGATCAGGATTCGTGGATTCGGAGGTTGCCGGCATTAGAGCAGACGAGTCGGTGAAGCTTAAGGAGGGAGACTTAAATAGACCTAGATATTTTCACCGCAAACGGTTCCTAGAAAACAACTGTGTGTGATGTTGTAGATATTTTTTATTAGCTGTGAAAGACGAATTTGGAATAAAGTGCCAACAGATGGTGTTTTAAATGAATGAGAAATTTTATAGTACTAATACAACTGTCATGGCAAATTTTGGAAAATTTCAAGGGTCATTTGACCTTCTAAGGCATTTAAGTGATTTTTTAGCCATTTAATGACCGTAATTGAAAAATGAACTACATGTACATGCAACAGCTAACCATAATGGTTTAAAAACTCATATTTCGTGTACTTGTGTGCGATTTAATTCCATGTGCAGTAAATTGGAAGGAATTTTCAAACATATTGGTCTAACAGCTATGACACAATTAAGCACGGTGTGACATGACATTTAAATTCCAAAAAAATCAGAAACACATGAAAACTTGGTTGATGTAATGTCATGCCACCAAGATGATGTGGTAAAAAATTGGCATGTTTGACCAAAGTTTGGACACACACCCCTCACAAACCGGAGCAACTCACCAGAAGGCTCGTGGTTCCGAGAGGGAACAATGCATGTTTGATGACGAACAGGAGATAGCTTCCTCTTACGGCCTTCAAATTTATTTCTACGTCTAACGTGCACTACTACAACTGTAATATGAATTTTTTTGAAAATTCTAGGGGTCATTTGACCTTTTAAAGACATTTAAGTGATTTTCTATCCATTTAATGACCGTAATTCAAATTTGAACTGCATCTACATGCAACGCATAACCGAAACAGTTTGAAAATCATATTTGTGTATTTGTGTGCAAGTTAATTCCATGTGCAGTAAACTAAAAGGAATTTTCAAACATATTTGTATCACGACATGTACACATATGCATGAATACGTACGCATGGAGTGGCATGACATTTTAATTCCAAAAAAAATCAGAAACACATGAAACCTTGGTTGATGTAATGTCATGCCACCAAGATTATGTGGTAAAGAAATTGGCATGTTTGACGAACGTTTGGACACACACCCCTCACAAACCGGAGCAATTCGCTAGAAGGTTCGTGGTTCCGAGAGGGAACAATGCATGTTTGATGACGAACGGGAGATAGCTTCCTCTTATGGCCTTCAAATTTTTCTATGTCTGACGTGCACTACAACAACTGTAATGTGAAAATTTGGAAAATTCTAGGGGTCACTTGACCTTTTAAAGACATTTAAATGATTTTCTAACCATTTAATGACCGTAATTCAAATTTGAACTACATCTACATGCAACGCCTAACCAAAACGTTTTGAAAAATCATATATGTGTACTTGTGTGCGAGTTAATTCCATGTGCAGTAAATTAGAAGGAATTTTCAAAAATATTGGTCTCACGACATGGTCACATGCATACGTATGCATGGAGTGACATGGCATTTTAATTAAAAAAATAGAAAAATGATGAGAAACACATGAAACCTTGGTTGATGTAATGTCATGCCACCAAGATGATGTGGTAAAGAAATTGGCATGTTTGACGAAAGTTTGGACACACACCCCTCACAAACCGGAGCAACTCGCTAGAAGGTTCGTGGTGCCGAGAGGAAACAATGCATGTTTGATGACGAACGGGAGATAGCTTCCTCTTACGGCCTTCAAATTTTTCTATGTCTGACGTGAACTACTACAACTGTAATGTGCAATTTTGGAAAATTCTAGGGGTCACTTGACCTTTTAAAGACATTTAAATGATTTTCTAACCATTTAATGACCGCAATTCAAATTTGAACTACATCTACATGCAACGCCTAACCAAAACATTTTGAAAAATCATATATGTGTACTTGTGTGCGGGTTAATTCCATGTGCAGTAAATTAGAAGGAATTTTCAAAAATATTGGTCTCACGACAAGGACACATTCATACGTATGCATGGAGTGACATGGCATTTTAATTCAAAAAATAGAAAAATGATGAGAAACACATGAAACCTTGGTTAATGTAATGCCATACCACCAAGATGATGTGGTAAAGAAATTGGCATGTTTGACAGACGTTTGGACACACACCGCTCATAAACCGGAGCAAGTCGCTAGAAGGTTCATGGTTCCGAAAGGGAACAATGCATGTTTGATGACGAACGGGAGATAGCTTTCTCTTACAACCTTCAAATTTTTTCCTACATTTAACGTGCACTAATACAACCGTCATGTGAAAATTTGGTAAATTTCAAGGGTCATTTGACCTTTTAAAGACATTTAAGTGATTTTCTAATCATTTAATGACAGTAATTCAAATTTGATCTACATCTACATGCAACGCCTAACCATAACGGTTTGAAAAAAAATTCATATTTTTGTGTACTTGTGTGCGAGTTAATTCCATGTGCAGTAAATTCGAAGTAATTTTCAAACATATTGGTATCAAGGTATGGGCACATGCATGGGGTGCATGCCATGGCATTTTA
Organism: Triticum urartu; assembly: GCF_003073215.2. Lineage (NCBI taxonomy): Eukaryota > Viridiplantae > Streptophyta > Magnoliopsida > Poales > Poaceae > Triticum > Triticum urartu. The sequence continues at coordinate 112,377,233 of NC_053026.1, read as the reverse complement.
ATTCCAAAAAAATTAAAAAATGATCAGAAAAACATGAAACCTTGCTTGATTTAATTTCATGCCACCAAGATGATGTGGCAAAGAAATTGGCATGTTTGACGAAAATTTGGACACACACCCCTCACAAATCGGAGCAACTCGCTAGAAGGTTCGTGGTTCCGAGAGGGAACAATGCATGTTTGATGACAAACGGGAGATAGCTTCCTCTTACGGCCTTCAAAATTTTTCAACGTCTAAAGTGCACTACTACAACTGTAATGTGAAGTTTTGGAAAATTCTAAGGGTCATTTGACCTTTCAAAGACATTTAAGTGATTTTCTAACCATTTAATGACCGTAATTCAAATTTGAACTACATCTACATGCAACGCCTAACCATAACGGTTTGAAAAATCATATTTTTGTGTACTTGTGTGCGAGTTAATTCCATGTGCAGTAAATTAGAAGGAATTTTCAAACATATTGGTCTCACGACATGGACACATGCATACGTATGCATGGAGTGACATGGCATTTTAATTCCAAAAAATAGAAAAATAATCAGAAACACATGAAACCTTGGTTGATGTAATGTCAGGCCACCAAGATGATGTGGTAAAGAAATTGGCATGTTTGACGAACGTTTGGACACACGCCCCTCACAAACCGGAGCAACTCGCTAGAAGGTTCGTGGTTCCGAGAGGGAACAATGTATGTTTGATGACGAACGGGAGATAGCTTCCTCTTACGGCCTTCAATTTTTCCCTACGCTTAACGTGCACTAATACAACTGTCATGTGAAAATTGGTAAATTTCAGGGGTCGTTTGACCTTCTAAAGACATTTAAGTGATTTTTCTAACCATTTAATGACCGTAATTCAAATTTGAACTACATCTACATGCAACGCCTAACCAAAATGGTTTGAAAAATCATATTTTTGTGTACTTGTGTGCGAGTTAATTCCATGTGCAGTAAATTCGAATGAATTTTCAAACATATTGGTGTTAAGGCATGGGCACATGCATGGAGTGCATGCCATGGCATTTTAATTCCAAAAAATTAAAATAATTGGAAAAACATGAAACCTTGCTTAATTTAATGTCATGCCACCAAGATGATGTGGTAAAAAATTGGCCTGTTTGACGAAAGTTTGGACACACACCCCTCACAAACCAGAGCAACTCACTAGAAGGTTCGTGGTTCCGAGAGGGAACAATGCATGTTTGCCGACGGACAGGTGCTACCTCTTTTAGCACTGCGTTGGTTTTCCCCGAAGAGGAAGGGATGATGCAGTAAAGTAGCGTAAGTATTTCCCTCAGTTTTTGAGAACCAAGGTATCAATCCAGTAGGAGGCTACGCGCGAGTCCCTCGCACCTGCACAAAACAAATAAATCCTCGCAACCAACGCAAATAGGGGTTGTCAATCCCTATAGGGCCACTTACGAGATTGAGATCTGATAGATATGATAAGATAATATTTTTGGTATTTTTTATGATAAAGATGCAAAGTAAAATAAAGGTAAAGTAAATAATAAAGTAGTAGGAGATTGATATGATAAAGATAGACCCGGGGGCCATAGGTTTCACTTGTGGCTTCTCTCAAGAGCATAAGTATTCTACAGTGGGTGAACAAATTAATGTTGAGAAATTGACAGAATTGAGCATAGTTATGAGAATATCTAGGTATGATCATGTATATAGGCATCACGTCTGAGACAAGTAGACCGACTCCTGCCCGCATCTACTACTATTACTCCACTCATCGACCGCTATCCAACATGCATCTAGAGTATTAAGTTAAAAACAGAGTAATGCCTCAAGCAAGATGACATGATGTAGAGGGATAGACTCATGCAATATGAAGAAAACCCCATCTTGTTATCCTCGATGGCAACAATACAATACGTGCCTTGCTGCCCTTACTGTCACCGGGAAAGGACACCGCAAGATTGAACCCAAAGCTAAGCACTTCTCCCATTACAAGAAAGATCAATCTAGTAGGCCAAACCAAACTGATAATTCAAAGAGACTTGCAAAGATAACCAATCATACATAGAAGAATTAAGAGAAGATTCAAATATTGTTCATAGATAGACTTGATCATAAACCCACAATTCATCGGTCTCAACAAACACACCGCAAAAAGAAGATTACATCGAATAGTTCTCCACAAGAGAGGGGGAGAACATTGTATTGAGATCCAAAAAGAGAGAATAAGCCATCAAGCTACTAACTATGGACCCGTAGGTCTGAGGTAAACTACTCACACTTCATCGGAGGGCTAGGGTGTTGTTGTAGAAGCCCTCCGTGATCGATGCCCCCTCTGGCGGAGCTCCGGAATAGGCCCCAAGATGGGATCTCGTGGATACAGAAAGTTGTGGCGGTGGAATTAGGTTTTTGGCTCCTGCCTCGATCGTTTGGGGGTACGTGGGTATATATAGGAGGAAGAAGTACGTCGGTGGAGCAACAGGGGGGCCACGAGGGTGGAGGGCGCGCCTGGGGGGGGGGGTAGGTGCGCCCGCATACCTCGTGGCCTCCTGTTATGTGTCTTGACGTAGGGTCCAAGTCTCCTGAGTTGTGCTCGGTGAGAAAATCACGCTCCCGAAGGTTTCATTCCGTTTGGACTCCGTTTGATATTCCTTTTCTTCGAAACCCTAAAACAGGCAAAAAACAGCAATTTTGGGCTGGGCCTCCGGTTAATAGGTTAGTCCCAAAAATAATATAAAAGTGGATAATAAAGCCCAATGATGTCCAAAACAGTAGATAATATAGCATGGAGCAATCAAAAATTATATATACGTTGGAGACGTATCAACGGGAGATAGCTTCCTCTTATGGCCTTCAAGTTTTTTCCTACATTTAACGTGCACTAATACAACTGTCATGTGAAAATTTGAAAATTTGCAGGAGTCATTTGACCTTTTAAAGACATTTAAGTGATTTTATAACCATTTAATGACCATAAATCAAATTTGAACTACATCTACATGCAACGCCTAACATAAATGGTTTGAAAAATCATTTTTTGTCTACTTGTGTATGAGTTAAAAAATCATCAGATGATGTAAATATCTGGTGTTCAAAAAAGAAAATGTAGAGATCTGGCAAGACAACCGGCCCCCACATGATTGACAGTCTATCTCGCAGCTCGAGGTTTGGTAGGTGAATGGCGGGGATCATTAATCATACACGGTTCTGCATAGGAAACGGTCATCTATTATGTTCACACACGGATTTTGGCTATTATGTTCACACACGGATTTTGCTGCGGAAATCGTGTGTAATTTAAACTACAGTACTCATAAATTCCGGTGACCGGCGTTTGTACTGTCCCCGTCAATCTATATTCCGGTCACCAATAAATACTACCTTGCTCATGTTGTCCCGCCTGCATTCTCTTCTACATCCTCCCCTCGCTCGCCCTCTCTCTCTCTCTCTCTCAAATCTCTGCCATGGCGCCGTCGGTCTGCCCACACGCCGACAAGGAGTCGCCGCCCCCCGAGGATGCTCACTCGATTAGCAGCGACGAGGACCCCTACGCGTCGCTTGACGAGGTTGCGCCGGACCCCCCAACTTTGGATTGGTTTTGGGGCCAGTACAATCTTTGTCTGTGGAAGTCTCTGCCGCCGGCTGAGAAAGCCAAGCAAGTGGCGTTCAAGAAGGAGATGGCGGATGAGGAAGCCAGGTACCAGGCGGCCTGTGAAGCCCGTGATGCCGCCTGGAAAAAGGAGGCGGCGGAGCTTTGGGGGTGGGCGTGTCGTCGTGCCGAGGAGGTGTACGAAGACGGTTACTTCGCAAGGAAGGTCATAGGCGATGGGCGCCTCGTCGCTGCGTGGAAGTGGGTCAATAAGCTCCAGCGTGCCACCGACGAGGAGCCGGTGGGCGCCCAACGAAATGGCAAGATCGGCCGCGCGTGTCCGCCAGCAAGAGGCAGATCGGTACGTCAAGTGCTGCGAGGTGGAGGAGTCGGAGTACTGCCTCCGCACTGGGAAGATGCCGCGCACCAGGGAGATGCTGGCGAGGGGCTGCCGGAATACTGGCCCCGGGTGGGATTATTAATTTTAGTATTGTTCGTTTTCAATTTTATGCATTGTACCTAGTAGCTAAGTATCATCACGTATATGTGATGATATTATATATATATATATATTTTGTGATGATCTAATGAACAACTAAAACTAATAATCCCATTTTCTATCTATTTTTGTATACTAATTTGAATCTAGTTGTTATCATCCATATATACAAAATGGAAAGCGTATATACACATATTGAAACAGAGCAATACTATGATTACTGTGAATACAAAGCTATCCACGTCAAAACAATTTTTTCAAAATAAAACGCGTCCAAGAGACCATGACCAGCAGCCCTTGCCTAGGGTAGCTCTTGGCTCTTCCTAAACTTGTGCAGGCGTTCATCCAAGTGGTCGACACACTCGCGGTACATCTGGAGCGCGATCTGGAGCTCCAAGTTGGCTATCTCATCGGAGATCACCAGCTCAAGGATGCAACGGCCATGTTCCTCTATTGCGCCCAGGTGGACACCTGGGCCAAGGAGCGGTCGAGCCTACGGACCAACGCGTTGGCATCCAGTGGGTCGCGGACAAGGCGGACGGCGGCACCCATGCGAACGGCGTGGCGGGCGTTCGGTGCAAGTACGACGTGGCCGACATCTGGTGCAAGTACGGCGATGAGGGCCTCTGCCCACTCCTGGCAAGGAATGGGGGTACTGACGGGATGTGTACCCAGCTGCGATGCCGTGTCGACAACAGGCAAGCGCCGATGGATCTGCTCTTGCTATGCGGCGCGCCGCGCCTCTCGCTCTGCGGTGCTCCAACGGTCTCGCCGTGCCGCGAGCTGCAGCCTATCGGCGTGGACGTGCCTAACTTTCTCTGCGGCGCGCCATCGATCATGTTGTGCGGCGAGCTGCAGCGTGTCGGCGCTAACATGCCTATCTTGATCCGTGGCGCTCAAGCGCCATGCGCCAAAGGTTTGCTCAACCCTGGCGATGACGCGCATCACAGCGTCGTCCATCGCATTGCCGGGGAGCGCCTCAGCCTCGACGGGCCGTGGCGCCTGCTCGTTTTCCTCGTCAACGAGGTTGATGGCAGAGGCGACGCTATGGTGGGTTGGCATGCTTGGAAAAGGTGGATGTGCTATAGGCTGCGCTTGTCGCCTCCGTGCGTCGCGCCCCCCTATGCGCAATATAGCAGGGTGGCGAGAAACAGGTGAGGAAATGGTGGGAAACTATGGCGTGTTCATAAAACGCCATCAATTAATGAAAACTTAGCATTGAGCTAGCACAAGAAGTAGATGATGATCAGAGGAACACGGACCACACTAGGGATCCCATCGGTGATGAATTCATCAATCCCAAATGGTTGAATACTAGCAAGTGTTTGCCCACAACACACACGGCCTATTCCATCACAAATAGGTCGGATGGATCAACTGTATGCCACGTATCCGGATGACCGCCCGTCCCACAATGGCCAATATATGTTGTGTAGACAGAGCATATCACATATGTCTTATTAGAAGCAATCGTCCGTGTTATTATCGGTCTTCACACACATTTCTGATTACAGATCTGTTTGCCGCATATCACACACATCTTGTTATATTGAACCATTTCTGTTCTCTTGCCTAATCACAAACAGTTCATCCGAGTGAATCGTATGTTGTACATCGCACACACCTTGAACAGGCTGTCCATTTCTTTTGTGTTGCCTAATCACAAACAGTTCATCCAAGTGAACCGTATGATGTACATCGCACACACCTTCATCTGGCTTCCCATTTCTTCTGTTCCTCCTCATAGCAAACAGTTAATTGAACTAAACTGTATGCCCTTCATCGCACACACAACTAAAACCTGAACCGTGTTTGATGCATCCGTCATCGCAAATATTGTATACATTTCTGACGGTTTTCCTACACCACCGTTCGCGATTATTGCATCGCACACAGTTTCTCGAAGGGTCTCTGATCGTAGTGTCGCGTTAGCAGCATCCTGTAGTAGTACATCCTCTTGAAAATATTGTGAGAATCCAAAGAGAGGAAAAAAAACCATAGCCTAAAAACTACCAAGTGATTGAGCACCACTTAAGAACTAGATCGTGGCTTAATTTAACCTATTATTCATTGTGGTTTATGCATCCGGTAGACAGTGAAGTGTCGGTTCTGAGCATCCAAGTGTGATAACCCACAAGTATAGGGGATCGCAACAGTTTTTGAGGGTAGAGTATTCAACCCAAATTTATAGATTTGACACAAGGGGAGCCAAAGAATATTTGAAGGTATTAGCAGCTAAGTTGTCAATTCAACTACACCTGGAGATTAATTATCTGCAGCAATATGATCCGTAGCAAAGTAGTTTGATAGTTTTGATAGTAGTGACAACAGTAACGGTGATAGCAGTAATTTGTAGCAAGTGTAACAGTGATGATAGCCATAGTAACGCAGCAAGATCAATAAGGATAAATTCGTAGGCATTGGATCGGTGACTTGTTGGATGATATTCATCATGAGACAATTATAACCTAGGGCGATACGGTACTAGCTCCAGTTCATCGATATAATGTAGGCATGTACTTCGTAAATGGTCATACGTGCTTTATTAAAAGAACTTGCATGACATCTTTTGTCCTACCCTCCCATGGTAGCGGGGTCCATATTGAAAACTAAGGGATATTAAGACCTCCTTTTAATAGAGAACCGGAACAAAGCATTAACACATGGTGAATACATGAACTCCTCAAATTATGGTCATCACCGGGAGTGGGCCCGGTTGTTGTCACTCCGGGGTTGCCGGATCATCACCGTAGTAGGTGACTATAACTTGCAAGATTGGATCTAAAACATGGATATAATGATGAATTCATAAACGGTTCAGATCTGAAATCATGGCACCCGGGCCTAAAGTGACAAGCATTAAGCATGGCAAAGTCATAGCAACATCAATCTAAGAACATAGTGGATACTAGGGATCAGGCGCTAACAAAACTAACTCGATTACATGGTGAATCTCATCCAACTCCTCACCAACCAGCGAGCCTACGAAGGAATTACTCACTCCCGGTGGGGAGCATCATGGAATTGGTGATGGAGATAGGTTGGTGATGACGAAGATCGAAGATCCCCCTCTTCGGAGCCCCAAACGGACTCCAGATCTGCCCTCCAGAGGAAGAACAGGGCTTGGCGGCGGCTCCATCTCGTGGATCGCGATAATTTTTCTCCCTGATTTTTTTCTAGAATAATGTGAATTTACAGTATCAGGGGGGTCATCAGCGGGGCCACCAAGTGGGTACAACCCACCTGGGCGCGCCAGGAGAGGGGGTGCACCCTGGTGGGTTGTGCCCACCCAGGGGCCCCTCTCCATTGGGTCTTGGCCCCAGAAATTCTTATTATTGGTATACAAAATCCTCAAAAAGTTTCGTTCCATTTCGAGAACTTTTATTTCTGCACAAAAACAACACCATGGTAGTTCTGCTGAAAACAGCGTCAGTCCGGGGTTAGTTTCATTCAAATCATGCAAATTAGAGTCCAAAACAAGAGGAAAAGTGTGAGAAAAAGTAGATACGTTGGAGACGTATCAAATCCCCCAAGCTTAAACCTTTGCTTGTCCTCAAGCAATTCAGTTGATAAATTGAAAGTGAGAAAAAAAAACTTTTACGAACTCATTTGCATAAATAAGCTTAAACAACACCCGGGTTTTCAGCCAACATTATAACTAACCATGTCGACAATAACTCTTAAAGATTATAATGATTCATATCAATGACATAATCAACTAGCGAGCAATAATAAGATATCTCAAATAGCAACACGTTGTCAAAACAATCATGATATAATATGACAATAATGGTATCTCGCTAGCCCTTTCTGAGATCGCAAAACATAAATGCAGAGCACCTCCGAAGTTCAAGCAACGACTAAACATTGTAATTCATGGTAGAAAAGATCCAATCATGATGCACCCAACATTAGCTATACACAATGCATAAATCGTGACTGTTGTGCTCTACTTAGTTTCTGGCGCTTGTTTATAGAAGGTGATGACACAACATAAAAGTAAATAGAAAGTCCCTTTGCAGAGGGAAGCAGTGATTTGCAGAGGTGCGAGAGCTCAGTTTTTAAAATAGAGATAGATGATATTTTGAGACATGCACCTTTCTCATTCACTTCACGACCATCAGTTATCAACATCTTCCATGCTAAGCACGCTAGTGACGGTCCCCAAGTGGAAAGTAAAGGTTTTGACTCCATTGGGAGTTCTTGTTTGATTATGTAAGAGATGAACTCTTTTTGTATTTTGCAGTTTTGGACTAGGCATCCTTATTACCGCCCATTTCCTCGTGCGATGGCAAGTGAATAAACACTCGACCTGAGGATAACATGCTTAGCACGGAAGATATCGACCACCTCCTGTCGTTCCATGAACGATCCAGGCACACAAAACGGATATTTTTTAGAAGTTCTTAGAGGTGGCACATGCAAATTTACTTAGGACGGCAGGGTAATACCTTATATAGGTAGGTATGGTTGACTCATCTGGAATAACTTTAGGTTTAGGGTTTTTGATGTACAAGCAGAATCCCCACTTAGTACAGGTGAAGGCTAGCAATTTAAGATTGGGAAGCGGCCAGCTAGAGAGCAACAACGATCATGACCAGGCATTATGCATAAGTAACATTGGACATAGCATGAGTAGGATATGAACACCATGAACATAAACATTATAGAGGCTATGTTGGTTTTGATTCAACTACATGCATGAACATGGACCAAGTCAAGCCACTCGAACATTCAGAGGAGGATACCATATCATCATACCACATCACAATCATTTTAACGCTATGTTGATATCCAAGATAAATCATTATTAGCTCCCAGCTACTTATGCATGGTATGAGAAACTATAATCTCTAATTGTCATTGCAAACATGTTTAATCATAATGGGCTGAAGCATGGGCACTAGGTTAAACATATTTACACAGACAAGACAAGTTGAGTTCATACCAGTTTCTCTTTGACATGGCCAGCTCATCGAATATCGTCATTATTGCCTTTCACTTGCACGACCGAATGATATGAAAATAATAATAGTGCAATTGTGCCATGGACTAAGCTAGAATCTACAAACATTTTATTCAACAGGAGAAGACAATGTAAAAATGGGCTCTTATTAGTTTAACAGTTATTCATGTGAGAGCCACTCAACATTTTCATCGTGGTCTTCTCCTCGGTATAACTCGAATACAAGAAAAGAAATTCAGAGGAACACACTGAAATATTTTTGGAGTTTTTGGTTTTTATTCAACAAGCAAATAATAAGCAAAAATGAGAAAAACTATTTACACGGGAAAGCTCCCAACAAGCAAAAGAAGAACAAAGAAATCTTTTTGGGTTTTCTTTTTAGTGCTACTACTAAGCATGCATAGAAAGTAAATTACTACAACTAATTTTTTTTGGTTTTTCTAAAGTTTTTCAACCACACAAGAAGAAAGCAAGAAAAATAAATCTAAGCATGGATAATACAATGAAAAAGTGTCAACACCGACAAATGGAATGATATGTGAACATGAATATAATGTCGGTGAGAAATACGTACTCCCCCAAGCTTAGGCTTTTGGCCTAACTTGGTAGTGAATTAGTAGCCTGGAGGGTAGTAGTCAGCGTGGTAGCTCATGAAGGCTCTTGGTGCGGATGCCTCGGCCTGCCGGGCTGCCACCACTACTGCGTTGTGGGCTCGGTCCTCGCTCTCAAGAACAAAATATCTCCCCTTGCTGTGACAACCAAAGAGAGCAGGCGCAGGCAAATATGTGTCCACAACATGTGATTGGTTAAACAACAAATTATAAGTGAAATTATTAACCCTTCCCGAGAGAATCTTATGCTCTTTTAGAGCATCAAAATCTAAATATCTAGTGGGTAAGTCAGGGTCAAAGGGCAAAGGTGAAACACCCAGTCCTCGTGTTAAATGTGTGGCATAAATTCCACCATAGAACAAACCACTTTTGGCGTTATTTTGAAGTCTACGTGCAACAATCGCTCCAAGGTTATAATTCCTTTCACCAGTGAGAGCGGTGTGAATGAGGCTCAAGTCTAGCGAACAAAGTATGCTACAATCTTGCTTGCCTACTATGCATTTCCCATTAAATAATGCAAGGTACTGAATTGCGGGAAAGTGAATGCTATTTATTCTTCCTTGCCTTACTCCCCTATTTTCACCGTAGCAAAGGCTAGTTAAGAAGGTCTCATACTCAGCCTTTGCTGACTCATCAAGCGAATCCCAAAATGGAAGTTTGCAATGGTAAGCAAAGTTCTCTAGTGAAATGGTATATGGTTCATCATAAAGCATAAACGACACCCTAGACTCACGTGGAAAATATAATCCTTTGACAAATGATTCAGTGAGAAGATGGTGTTGTGCACACTTATCTGATAGGTAGGGACCGAGACCGGCATTGTGAACATATTTCTCAAATTCCTCCTTAATGCCCACCTGCATCATATATTCATCGCAAGGCCATAAGCATGTTTTGGTGGCTGCATCCCACGTGGAACTTTCACTTGCTTCAACGTAAGACCGGCGGGCAGAACTATCACTAGAGGATGTCCCTGAGGATCGTCTCCTCAAAGAAATCCTTCCAAAAAGGTTCATCATGTCCGCGTACAATTTTTTCTATGAACAAAAATCTGAATTTTTAGTTCACAAAAAATTTCCAACAAAACTTCACAAAACTAATAGCAACTACTCATAGGGATACATAGAGGCCATAGCAAGCATTCAAACAACTTAGAACACTAAGAATTCAACATGCAAGCACATCTACAGTAGAACCAAGAGTAGCTAATTATTCAAAGTATAATCCACTAAAACAAAAACTAATTGGACAAATGGTGGAGTCACATACCAAGCAACAATCTCCCGAAACAGTTTCGGAAATGGAGCTTCGAGCAAAGAGATCGAATTTGGCAGCAAAATGAGCAAGAACTCAGGAGAGAGAAGGAGAGTATTTTTTTCTGGAGGTAGGTGACAATGTGGGACGAAGAGATAAGTGAGGGGGCCCATGTGGGGACCACAACCCCCCAGGGCGCGCCAGGGGGTGTTAGCGCGCCCAGGTGGTTTGTGCCCACCTGGTGCACCCCCCTCTGGTTATTTTTACACCAAAAATTCTTAAATATTCAGGAAAAAATCATATAAAATTTTCAGGGCAGTCTGAGAACTTTTATTTTTGGGTCATTTTTTATTGCACGGGAAATTCAGAAAACAGACAAAACATGGCCTTTTATTAAACTAATAAAAACAGAGAATAACAAATAGGGATAGAAAGTAGTGCTTACTAAATTCATCAACTTCATACCTTTCAAAAATGATTTATTAATAAGGTTGATCAAGTCTTATTAACAACCACTTTCGATTAGTATGAAACCGAAGAACATTCGTAAATTACTAAATTGCCTCAATGGGGATTTGCATTTCTCCAACAATAAGTATTTCATATTTCTTTTTGACAGTAGGTAGAGGTATTTGAAAACATCCAATAGTGATTGTCGGAGATTTTATAACATTAATACCATTCATTTGGAATTGTTTCTTTGGAAAATGCACCGTATGCTCATTACCATTGATATGAAAAGTGACCTTGCTTTTATTGCAATCAATAACAACCCCTGCAGTATTCAAGAAGGGTCTACCAAGGATAATCGACATGTTGTTGTCCTCGGGCATCTCAAGTATAACAAAGTCAGTCAAAATAGTAACATTAGCAACAACAATGGGCACATCCTCACAGATACCGATAGGTATGGCAATTGATTTGTTAGCCATTTGCAAAGATATTTCAGTAGGTGTGAGTTTATTCAAGTCAAGTCTTTTATATAAAGAGAAAGGTATAACACTAACACCAGCTCCTAAATCACACAAAGCAGTTTTCACATAATTCTTTTTGATAGAGCAAGGTATAGTTGGTATTCCCGGATCTCCAAGTTTTTTAGCAAGCATAGTGGAGATTTCCGCTTCCGGTATTTTTCTCTTATTTGTGATGATGTCTTTCATATACTTTGCATAAGGAGGCATTTTCAAGATATCAGTCAAGCGAGTACGCAAAAAGACTGGCCGTAGCATTTCAGCAAAGCGCTCAAATTCTTCATCATCATTCTTTTCAGTTGAATTGGGTGGAAAATGCATAGATTTTTGAACCCACAGTTCTCTTTCTTTACCGTGTTTTCTAGCAACAAAGTCTCTTTTGTCAAAAAAATTTATTTTTAGGTTATGGGTTATCAAGATCAACATGTGGTTCTATCTCAACATCATTATTTGGTTCTTTATCATCGGTTGGTTGAGAGTCTTCATGAACCTCATCATTATCTTTTTCATTATTACTAGGTGAGTTTTCATTACCATATTGGGTTTCAGCATTAGAGATAGACGTTTCATTTTCATTGTCAGGAGGTTTTTCTATTTCAGGTTCACTAGAAGTGTGCAAAGTCCTATCATTTTTCTTTTTCTTTTTCTTTCTAGCAGGACTAGGTGCACTAGTGTTAGCTCTTTGTGAATCTTGTTCAATTCTTTTAGGGTATCTGAGGGAGTCCTGGATTAGGGGTCTCTGGACAGCCGGACTATATCCTTTGGTCGGACTGTTGGACTATGAAGATACAAGATTGAAGACTTCGTCCCGTGTCCGGATGGGACTCTACTTGGCGTAGAAGGCAAGCTAGGCAGTACGGATATGTATATCTCCTCCTTTGTAACCAACCTTGTGTAACCCTAGCCCCCTCCGGTGTCTATATAAACCGGAGGGTTTAGTCCGTAGGACAACATACAATCATACCATAGGCTAGCTTCTAGGGTTTAGCCTCTCCAATCTCGTGGTAGATCAACTCTTGTAATACTCATATCATCAAGAATAAATCAAGCAGGACGTAAGGTTTTACCTCCATCAAGAGGGCCCGAACCTGGGTAAAACATCGTGTCCCCTGCCTCCTGTTACCATCCGCCTTAGACGCATAGTTCGGGACCCCCTACCCGAGATCCACCGGTTTTGACACCGACATTGGTGCTTTCATTGAGAGTTCCTTTGTGTCGTCGCCATTAGGCTTGATGGCTCCTTTAATCATCGATAGCGATGCGGTCCAGGGTGAGGCCTTTCTCCCAGGACGGATCTTCGTATTCGGCGGCTTCGCACCGCGGGCCAACTCACTTGGCCATCTGGAGCAGATCAAAAGTTACGCCCGTGGCCACTAGGTCAGGTTTGGAAGCTTAAACTACACGACTGATATCCGCGGAGACTTGATCTTCGATGGATTCGAGCCCCTACCAAGTGCGTTGCACGGTCTTGATGAGCATGATTTAGCTCTGCCGTCAGACAGTGCTCAGGATATCGCACCGGCAACCGCTCCGGCCCTCAATTTGGAGCCAATCGCGCTATCCATAGACGGGCGGATAGACTCCGCCATGGAGGCCGCACTCTCAACGGCGATCGAGCCGAGGATCGACCTTACCTTCCACGAGAGCCGTGTTGCCGAACTACCAGATCCTTCTCCGGCCACGGACTCTGAACTGCCTGCGCCCGTGCCTATCGAATCCGGCTCGGTGCCGATCATAGAGTTTACCTCCGCGGATATTTTTCAGCACTCGCCCCTTGGCGACATAGTGAACTCATTAAGGTCTCTCTCCTTGTCAGGAGAAACCTAGTCGAACTACGTTCGGCAGGATTGGGATGCGGATGACGAAGAAGCTCACCGCCCACCCACCACCCACTTAATAGCCACAGTCGACGACGTAACCGACATGCTGGACCTTGACTCTGAAGACATCGACGATATGGACGACGATGCAGGAGACGAACAAGAACCACTGCCCACAAGGCACTGGACGCCCACTTCATCATATGATGTATACATGGTGGACACACCCAAAGAAAACGACGACGAGGAACGGAAGGACGCAGCGAAGGGTTGTTCCCTCGAGAAGCAGTCAAAGCAGCGGCGTAAACGCCGCTCCAAATCCCTCCTCGGCAGAAACAACGATCATATAGACCCAGCATTAGAGCAGGGTGAACCATCGCCCAACCACGGCAACAAGGAAAATCAAGCCGAACAACCCAAGCCCGTTGAAGATAACAGTCCGGACGACATCACACCGGACAGGCACCCGGAGCAACAGAATGCCCATCAAAGGCTGGTTGCCACTGCGAGGAGTTTGAAAAAGTAGAAGCAAAGGCTCAGGGCTGCACAAGACACACTCAAAATCAGATGGAGTGAAGTACTCGACACTGCAGCAAAGTACGGCAGTAATCGCCACACCAAGAGCTATCCGAAGCGAAAGTTGCTACCCGAATTCGATGAGGAGGCCTTAGATCCTCCGCAATTAAAAAATAAAACGGCCATCTGGTCGGATAGACGACCTCATAGCCAACATAAAGTGGCAAACGACGCCGCACATAAACCAGTACGTGATCCGCGTAAGGGCTCGCATCAAAAGGACGGCGCAACCAGATTCATCTATGGACCACGCAAGCGTGCTCCAACATACACTGCAACACAACAAACATCCGAACACCACAGCACACCCAAATACAGGGGTGCCGCACACCCCCTATATGTTTCACCGACGAGGTGCTGGACCATGAATTTCCAGAGGGATTCAAACCCGTAAACATAGAGGCGTACGACGGAATAACAGACCCTGGGGTCTGGATTGAGGACTACATCCTCCATATCCATATGGCTCGAGGAGACGATCTCCATGCCGTCAAGTACTTACCCCTCAAGCTCAAAGGGCCAGCTCGGCACTGGCTTAAAAGCCTCCCCGAAAACTCCATTGGAAGCTGGGAAGAGCTTGAAGACGCTTTTCGGGCAAATTTTCAAGGGACTTATGTTCGACCACCGGATGCAGAAGATTTGAGTCATATAACTCAACAGCCCGGAGAGTCAGCCCGAAAGCTTTGGAACAGGTTTCTTACTAAAAAGAACCAAATAGTCGACTGTCCGGACGCCGAAGCCTTAGCAGCTTTCAAGCATAGCGTTCGCGACGAATGGGTCACCAGACACCTCGGCCAAGAAAAGCCGAGAACAATGGCAGCATTAACAAGACTCATGACCCGCTTTTATGCGGGCGAGGACAGCTGGTTAGCCCGATGCAGCACCAGCGACCCAAGTACATCCGAAGTCAGGGATGGAAACGGGAAATCATGACACAGCAAAAATAAGCGCCGGAATAAAGAAGACAACCCGAAGAGCACGGCGGTAAATGCCGGATTAAGAAGCTCTCGGCCGGGTCAGCAAAAGTCGCCCTCCAAAGGCAACAGAGACGAACTGTCCAGCCTAAACAAAATTCTGGACCAAACATGTCAGATCCATAGCACCCCCGGTAAACCTGCCAATCATACCCACAGATAATGTTGGTTCTTCAAGCAGTCCGACAAGCTCAACGCCGAACACAAGGGGTAGGAGTCACCAAGCGAAGACGAGGACGAGTCTCGCAAGCAAAGCACTGGGGAACAGAAGAAATTCCCACTAGAAGTCAAAACAGTAAACGTGTTACACATGATAAAGGGGAGAAACAAAGCGGCACCCCTAGAGAAATATGCCCCAGGGCCTATCACCATAGAGTTTTGCCACTGGTCGTCCCAACCGATCACTTTTGACCATCGGGATTACTCAGCAAGTGTCCGGCGGGCAGGATGGGCTGCCTTGGTATTAGACCCAATAATTGACGGACACCACTTCACACGAATTCTGATGGACGGCGGCAGCAGTTTAAACCTGATATATCAGGACACAGTACGCAAGATGGGGATAGACCCAACAAAAATTAGCCATAGCAATACTTCCTTTAAAAGAGTAACGCCAGGCCCAGAGGCTCATTGCACGGGCTCCCTATTACTAGAGGTTATATTCAGCTTCCCTGATAACTTCTGTAGCGAAAATTTAACCTTCCAAATCGCTCCGTTCCAAAGTGGCTATCAACCACTACTCGGACGCGAAGCTTTCGCTCGCTTTAACGCAATACCGCATTATGCTTCCCTCGTGCTTAAGATGCCTGGTCCACGCGGCATCATTACAGTCAATGGAAATATTGAGCGCTCCTTGCGCGCCGAAGACAACGCGGCCGCCTTGGCAGCCGCACACCAAACGGCCTCACCAACTAAAGCATTTGACAGGTCGTTAAGACCACAGACGCGGTTAGACGAGTCCGGCGCAACTCTATGTAATTAATACAGGTTTGATGGCCATACCCCTAGTACAATACAAGGGGCTCAACGTGCACAAACAAGTGGCAATTAGGCTCAATCTTACTCATTTTGAACTATATATTGTTTATTTAGTATAATTTACCTTTTGCATGGCAACTTTTCAATTAAAGTTCCTCTCTTTTTCAGATGACCATCGTGCTACACCCATCCAGAATACGGCACAATGGAGACACAGGCGCATACGTGCAGCAGGGACCCGTTCCAAGGATTCTTTTTAGATTAAGACCATGCGAAAACTTTTTTTACTGTCTCTTGTTGATACACATCCCTCGGATTCTCAGTACAACTGAGAAGGATGCTGGAGTCTTGGCATGTGGCCACGTCAGAATGACGCACATACCTGGACACCAGGGGCTTATTACAAAGGGCACTGTTTAGGCCCGGTTTACACCATAAAGACCGAATACCTTAGGGAGTGTTCGGCGTCGCGAGTTTGGCCTTATATGCATCAGATCTGAATCATGTCTTTGGTCAAATGTTGGGTTTGCCCGGCTCCTGCGTTTTGCTGCCTTACGTTCCGCTCTATCGGCTAAGGCGGCACCAGGAGAACTACTGCAATTGTGCCCTGGTTCATCCGGACGAGCACCTCAGTAGAGAAAGCCGAAAACTGACTGTCATGATATAGCGTGAGACTGGTCAACCACTCGATGACCCATCGGAATCTTCGAGATTCCTCCGCCTTAACAAAGGGCCGCTTCCCGACCAGGCATGTACGCACCCCGAATTCGGATGAGTGCGGAGCCACCAGGGGCTATATAGTAGCCCCACTGTCAAACTCCTCTGGCTAAGTGAAAGTGTTAAAGCATTATAGTCCGGTTGCCTCGTTTGCTGCGCTATCACCTCCTTAATGGACCAAGACGTTGGGTTAAGTGTGAAAATGCGTCTTCTGCGAACACCCCCGCATTATATGCGTGGGGGCTGAAGCCGACGACTGCAATCTTTCAGGTTATATACATATATACATAAACGGCCGCACAAGAGGCATCATAATACTTTCGGGCAAAAGTATAAATACAGCCTTGATAAACTTAATAAAACATTGTTTTTACAATGGGAATGCATGTCATTCAAACATAATATTCTTCGAGCACTGGGCCTCTATCGAACGAGCGCCTTCAAGAACTTCTTCAAAATAGTGCTCGGCAGCCACTCGGCCTATGGCCGAACCCTGCGCCGCGACAGTTGTGGCATCCATCTCCGCCCAGTATGTTTTGACACGGGCAAGGGCCATCTGCGAGCCTTCTATGCACGCCGACCTCTTCATCACATTAATGCACGGCACCACACCAAGGAACCGCTGCACTAAACTAAAATAGTTGTTAGGCTTTGGCCTTTCCGGCCACAGGTGATCCACAACAGACCTCATGGCAAGTCCGGACAATTTATTCAGCTTGGCCCATTCGGCAAGCCGATCAGCCAATGGAAGCGGATGCTCTGGAACATGAAATTGTGACCAGAATAGCTTGTCCACTTCACGATCTGTTTGGTCTCAGAAGTATTCGGCCGCATCGAGAGCACTCGCCGCCAAGTCCATATATGCGTGCGCTGAACTGCACTGCCGGTCCAGAGGGGCATACTGAGGAACTCCAAACTTTCTCCGCAGCAGGAAGGGTTTCCCAGCCGCGATATCCCCAGCTTGACGCAGCTCCTCCTTCTTCACTCTCATCACAGAGCGAGCGTCTTTGGTCGCCGTCGTGGCCTTTTCCAGGTCCATCGCCTTCTCCAGGTTTTCCTCTTCAAGAAGCTGCCAACGGTCGGCAGTGTCTTTTAACTTTACAGCCATCTTGGCCATTTTCTCTTTGCTCTCGCAATGCGCGGCCTTTTCGGCTCTTAACTCTTTGGCCGCCTTTAAAGCGGCCGCATTACTACTCCTCGCTTTCTCCTTGGCTAGGGCAAGCTCCGCCCGAAGGATCTCCACGGCGGCAGCTCCATCTACAGTCACAACATATTAAAGATACTGGCATCATGCTGCTCTTACTATGTGACTTCTCCAGAAAATTCACCTACCCTGCACCTCGTCAAGCCGCTTGTTAACAAGCACGATGTCGGCATCGGCCGCATCCAGTTGCTGCTTTAGTTCGGCAACCCTATCAGTCCGGCTAGCCACCGACGCCTCCACCACCTGCACATAAAGGCAGTCTGGTAATTGCCTGAGACTATGATCATCTGTTTGCCGCCGTTTTCAACGACAACCAGAGTCTCAGGGGCTACTATCTACATAGGGCACATCTAAAAATGTGCAGTACTTTCAAAAAAATATACATCATTTCACGTACCTCAAAACCCGTCAGTAGACTCATAAAGGCTTCATGCAGCCCGCTTTCAGCGGACGAAATCCTTTCAATAACCGTACCCATCAAGGTGCGGTGCTCTTCTGAGATAACCGCCCTCTCCAGCAGACCCCTCCATACATCTGACCGCATACCAGATGGTGTCGGACTCTTTTGATTGCTCTCTTCAAGAGCCGGATACTGGGGACTTCGGGTGGTCATAGGATTACCTTCTGGCCTTACCGGATCATGAGAAACTTTCCGTGACGACACTTCAAGGTCGCCCGCTTCTTGAGCTGGGGAGTCCGGGGGAGGCGTTTCGCTCTCCATCATCTCCAGAAGAAGATCCCCTGAAGACGAGCTTAGCTGAGAAGGGCTAAGATCCAAACTGCAAGGTAAATGCTTCGGTTATTTTCCTCAAAAGTAAGGTAGGATATCTTCACTATCAAGTACTTTTTGATTACTTACAGCTCGTTAGAGGGCTGATCCCCGCGCAGGCATTGTACGGTTAAAGTACCCTCCGAGGCGGGACCCTCTGGTGGAGATTTCTTCTCCCGCTTGGAAACCTTGGTTTCCAAATCTTCAGAGGTAGTTCTCTTCCTTCCCCGGGGCGAGCGAATGTCAGATTCTTCCCCTGGGTTATCCTCCTTCAGGGAGGCGCTCATTCCCTCGGTTGGAATAGGTAGCGGTGGAGGCCCGCTTTCGCCCTCTTTATTCCCCCCTTCATCTTCCTTTGAGGGCACCAGGCAAGGTGCTAGCTTGAGCATCTTTTCCAGCACCGGATTGTCCAAGCCTTCAGGAAGGGGGGCCGGACACCGGATCATCTTTGCCTTTGTTATCCAGTCCTGGTCAAAGAGCGATTCTTCAGAATGATGTCATGATAAATAAAAAGGACAGTGTGTTCGGCCATGGGATTACTTACTTGGGCCGCGGTGTGGTTTCTGCTCAGGCCCACATCCTCGGTAGTGTCCGGACACTCTATTTGAGGTCCGAAGAACGATTTGTACATCTCCTCGTGCGTCAGGCCGAAGAAATTCTGAATGGTGCGCGGTCCTTCTGGGTTGAATTCCCACATGCGGAGGGGCCGACGTTTGCAAGGCTGGACTCGACGAACCAGCATGACTTGCATTACCATAACCAAACTGACATCTCCCTTGAAGAGATCTCGGATGCGGCTCTGCAATATCGGCACGTCCTTGGATGGACCCTAGCTCAGCCCCCTGCTGATCCATGACATCAGTTGTGGTGGAGGGCCTGAGCGAAAGGTGGGGGCGGCCACCCACTTGGCACTTCGGGGAGCTGTGACGTAGAACCACTCCCGTTGCCATAATCCAGACACCTCTGGAAAGGAACCCTTTGGCCACGGAGCATCAACAATTTTGCTTATTAAAGCACCTCTGCACGCTGCGTACTGTCCCTCGACCATCTTCGGCTTCACATCGAAGGTCTTGAGCCACAAGCCGAAGTGAGGGGTAATGTGGAGGAAGGCCTCACAGACGACAATAAATGACGAGATGTGAAGAAGGGAGTCCGGGGCCAGATCATGGAAATCCAGCCCGTAATAGAACATAAGTGTAAGTGCATCTAGTGCCACCCCTAGTTGGTTTTGGAGTATTGACGACAAACCTAGTTGAGGGACTAATGTGTTTGTGAGAATTGCAGGATAACACAGGTAGAAGTCCCTCATTGATTCGGTTTTCCTACCAGAGATGACCCCTAAAAATGTATGAAGACATTGAAGTCAAAGGTGGTATATGAAGATATTCACATTGCAGACTATGACAAGAGAAGACACCACATGAAGCCTATGGAGCTCGAAGACTTAGATCTTTCGTAGTTCTTTTTCTTTTGTGTTGAGTCATAGGAACCACCGTACTGTTAAGTGGGGTCCAAGAGAACCAGTCAGAATGACTGAAGTGATGCCTAACCAAAACCTATGTCTTCGATTGAAGACTATGAGAGCGAATCTTGTCCAGAGTCGGACAAGTCAGCTTTGCTTGCAGCCCAAGTAAAGTTGCCGTGTGAGTTTGAAATCTGACCATTGGAACACGTGTCAGTTCCTTAGTGACCCAGGGTCATTTCAGACAAATCAGGTCGGGTTGCCAAGTGGCTATAAATAGCCCACCCCCTACAACCATAAACGGTTGGCTGCTTAGATTGAGAGTACGACTTTTGTCGTTTGAGAGCAACCCACCTCGAAGCCTTTGAGAGAGAATTCCTTGCGAGGATAAAGCCCTAACCACCCATAGCCAAAGAGAATTGGGCATCACTTAAGTCTTCTTGTTTGTGTGATCTGAAGACTTATTACACTTGAGGACTGTGCATCCTCCAGCCGGTTAGGCGTCGCGTTCTGAGCATCCAAGAGACATTATGGTTTGCCGGTGAATGAAGTCTGTGAAGGTTTGGGAGTATACCTTGAAGACTTACTAGAGTGATTGGGCGAGGTCTGTGTGACCTTAGCTCAAGGGGAATACGGTGAGGACTGGGTGTCCTGAGCTGCGTGTTCAGGACTGGGTGTCCGGGACTGTGTGTCCTAAGGTTTAAATACCTAGCCGCCCCAACCAGACGTACATTTGTCACAGCAACTGGAACTGGTCCAACAAATCATTGTCTTCAACGAGTCACTGGTTTCATCTTCCCTTCCCTTTACTTACTGTTACTCCTTGTGAAGTCATTGTATGTTTGCACTATCTTTTGTCTTCACTGAGTGACTGCGTGTTCTGTCTGGCTTCACAATATCTTCCTACCTGATCCTTACTACATTGCTGCTATTAGTCATTGTGCTCTCACTCTATTGAATACTTGACTATGGCTTGCCTAGTGTAGTCTACCTTCCGCTGCAGGGTATTAGGTTTATTTCTATCGTTTGTTTTCATAACTCCCATGTTTTGAAGACTTTCATAAAAATCACCTATTCACCCCCCTCTAGTCAATATAACGCACTTTCAATTGGTATCAGAGCAAGGTGCTGCCTTGTTCTGTGTGATTCGGTTTAACCACCTGGAGTTTTAGCTATGTCGACTACAGGGATAATTAAAGTCTCCGCTGCGTGCCCCGTCTTCGATGGAACTGAATATCCCTACTGGAAGAATAAGATGCGCATGCATCTTGAAGCCATTGATGTCGACCTATGGTATGTCGTCGAAAACGGCGTCCCCAAGGCTGGAGAAGGTGTCACTGCTGCTGATGTCAAGAAATTTGTTCAACTGGACTCTACTGCCAAGAATATCATCTGTGGTCACCTGACCAAAGGACAGTATGGCCGTGTGAGTGCTTTGAAGACATCTAAGCTGGTCTGGGAGTGGCTCTCCAAGGTCAATGAAGGCATCTCAACCCAGAGAGATCAGAGAATCAGTGTCCTTCGCAACCTCTTCAACCGCTTCAAGCGAAATGACAATGAGAATGTCCAGCACACATTTGACCGACTCACTAACATCACAAATGAGCTTCAAGCCCTCGGCGCTACTGAGATCACCAAACATCAAGTCGTCAAGACACTACTGAGATCACTTGATAGTTCGTTTGACATCCTAGCCCTGATGATTCAAGAACGTCCTGATTTCAAGACACTCGATCCATCTGACATACTTGAGAGGCCCAACACACATGAGTTTCAGCTTTCTGAGAAAAGAGATATCTACGGTCCAAACTATGGGCGAACTCGTGCCTTGAAGGCAAAAGTTGTCTCCTCATCTGAAGAAGAATCTGACAGCAGTTCTGATGATCCCGAAGACATTGGAAGGGAACTTGCTATGCTTGTGAAGAAGTTCCAAAAATTCACCAAGAAGAAAGGTTTAAGAAAGTCTTCCCGATCAAGCTCAAGGAATGATGAAGCTTCTGCTCATGACTACAAGAAGAAAACATGTCACAAGTGCAAGAAACTTGGCCACTTCATCTCTGAGTGTCCACAGTGGGACAATGAGAACAAAAAGAAGAATAAGAGCAAGGAATATGACTCTAACGACAAGAAGAAGAAGAAATACTCAAAGTCTTCTTCCAAGTCTTCCTCAAAGTCTTCATCACACAAGAAGAGCTCATCTGGCAAGGCACGTGCGTTTGTTGGCAAGGAAATGGATTCAGAGGAGGAGTTCGCTTCTGAGGAGGCGGAGGTGGAGTCTGAGGAGGAGTCCGATTCAGGCGTCGCAAGTCTGGCTACAGCATACGTTGCCAAGTCCATCTTCAATACTGAAGACAATGACCTCGTCACCGACACCGATGCAAATGACAAGGACTACTCCGCTTCTACCTACTGCTTCATGGCACGCGGTGCCAAGGTAAACACACGCACTACTCACTATCAAACATCTAGTGACGATGACTCTGATTGTGATTCAAAACCCAGCTACAAAACACTTGCTAAAATTGCAACTGAACAACAGAAAGCTATGGAACATATTCAAAAACTGTTAGACAGAAGCGATGATCTGTTAGGTGCTGAAATGACTCGATCTGAATCCTTAATTGAAGACATAAAAAATCTTCACGTTAAGTATCAGGAACTTGAAAGTCGTCATGAAACTCTCTCAACAACTCATGAAAAGCTTTCCTATGATTATCTTCAAAGGAAACAAGATCTTGAGAAATTGAGAGCGGTTCATGAAGATCTTCAAAAGGAAAACAAGTCACTTCGCGCCAAACAGATCAGTCCCGCTCAGGAAGGATTTGAACCACCATGTCTTAAATGCATTGAACGTGATAATGCTACTTCTTTTGCTGAATGTTCTACTGCTACTACTGTTGCAATATCTTCAACTGTTGATGTGGTAACTAACCCCTCTGCTGAGGATACCACTGCTATTGCTGATGAGAATGCTAGGTTGAAGACATTGCTTGAAACAGGGATGTACAAAAGTCTTAAAGGGCATCATTCACTATGTGATGTCCTCAAAAAGCAGATATTGAACCGAAACCCGAGGAAAGAGGGTGTTGGGTTCGTAAGGAAAATGAATGCTGATGGCTCTTACTGGAAACCTGAGCAGTACCCCAAAACCATGTGGGTTGCTGCAAAGGAACCTTCAGAAGACCCATCCAATCTATCTGGCTTCACTTGTGCTAACCCCATTATCATTGATGAATCCTTTGATGCAAACTATATACTGTTTAAGAATCAAAATGGTGAAGTGTTTGCCAGGTACATTGGTACTAACTGCAGGAATGGACCGCCTATGAAGAAGATCTGGGTTCCGAAAAGGTGTCTGGAGAATCTTCCTGTGAATGTCATCATGACACCTCACGTGAAGAAGACAAAACTCAGACCAAAGGCTTCATATGGTCCAAAGGCTTCATACAGACAGAGGACTCACCTGAGTCACACTAACGCAAATGTTTTGCAGGGAAACCATACTCAGGCATATGAATATGAGAGCGGTTCATCAAACCGCCATGTTCATAAGACCAAGAACTATTCTGCTTATTCTTATGAGTACTATTGTCCGCCTACAAGACTGTTTGCTAGGGCTCCAAAGCCAAAATTCTCAGATGCTGCACTTAGACTTATTGCTTCTCAGCCACCCTTGAAGATGTGGGTGGCTAAGAAAGCTTAACTCTCTTTTGCAGGGAAAGGTCTCCAGCAGAAAACCAAAATCGTCTGACGCCATTGCTGGGGACCTTAAACATCTTGTAGGGCACAAGATCAAATGCCCGAATGGTCTTACTATGTACTTCGTTCCTGAATCGCTTGCTACTCTCCCTATTAGTCCTAATCTAGATCTAAGCTTTCATAACCATTGGTTCGTCAAATGATTTTGCTTCACAATGCTCTTGGTGAAGCCTATCCCCCTAACTGCACTGTAGGGTACGACACCAGCGTCTTCAGAATGGATTATTGATAGTTGGTGTACAAATCACATGACTGGCAAAAGAAGTCTTCTTATGGACTCAACCTTACGTCCATCCGACAAGAGCCACATTACATTTGCTGACACTGGTAAAAGTAAGGTATTGGGTCTAGGTAGAGTTGCAATCTCAAGGGATCAACACATGGATAAAGTCATGCTTGTTGAATCCCTTGACTTCAACTTAATGTCTGTCTCAATGCTTTGTGATTTGAACATGATCGTAATATTTGGAAAATATCGTTGCCTTGTACTAATGGAATCTGACAAGTCTCTAGTGTTTGAAGGGTATCGAAAAGATGATCTGTACGTAGTAGATTTCTCAGCAGGACCACAGCTTGCCGTATGTCTTCTAGCAAAAGCTTCAGAATGCTGGCTCTGGCATCAGAGGCTTGGGCATGCTGGCATGAGGAACCTCCACACCCTGGCAAAGAAGAAGCATGTCATAGGAATCGAGGGCGTCAAGTTCAAGAAAGATCACTTATGCGGTGCCTGTGAAGCAGGGAAGATGACGAGGGCCAAACATGCCTCGAAGACAATCATGACCACTACTCGACCCTTCGAACTACTTCACATGGATCTTTTCGGTCCCACTCATTACTCAACTCTTACTACTACTGCTTGCCTCTATGGCTTCGTTATTGTTGATGATTATTCTAGATATACTTGGGTGCACATAATCCTTTACAAGACTGAAGTGCAGGATGTCTTCAGACGCTTCGCAAATCGAGCTATGAACAATTATGGCGCCAAGATAAAGCACATCAGAAGTGACAATGGCACTGAATTCAAGAACACTGGCCTTGATACATATCTTGATACCTTGGGCATCACACATGAATCCACAGCCCCGTACACGCCACAGCAGAATGGCGTCGTCGAACGCAAGAACAGAACACTCAGTGAGATGGCCAGAACGATGCTAGATGAATACAAGACCCCAAGAAAATTCTGGCCTGAAGCCATTGATACTGCATGCCATACAAACAATCGTGTTTATCTTCACAAGCTTCTGAACAAGACATCTTATGAGCTCCTTACTGGCAAGAAGCCAAATGTCAGTTACTTCAGAGTATTTGGCTCAAGGTGCTGGCTCAAGGACCCACATCACACCTCAAAGTTTGCACCAAAAGCACATGAGGGTTTTATGCTTGGATATGGAAAGGATTCACACTCCTACAGAGTCTTCAATCTCTTTCATTACAAAGTGGTTGAAATAGTGGATGTGCGGTTCGATGAGACCAACGGTTCACAAAGAGAGCAACTGCCAAATGTGCTAGATGAAGTTCCATCTAGTGAATCAATCAAGCTAATGGGAATTGGAGAAATTATACCTTCTGAAGCTCATCCTGAAGAAGAACTTATCATCTCAGCACCTGATCAACATGAAGACAATGCTCAGCCTGAAGACATTCCTTTTAACAACGACAATGATCAGCAAGAGCAAAATCTTCGCCCTGTACATCCTCGCGTTGCCAATGAAGTGCAGATTGAAAGAATAATTGATAGCATCAATGCACCCGGTCCACTCACTCATTCAAGGGCAACTCAGCTAGCAAATTTCTGTGGGCACTTCGCATTCGTCTCAATAACAGAACCCAAGAAAGTTGAAGAAGCCTTCATGGAACCTGAATGGATTCAAGCTATGCAAGAAGAGCTTCAACAGTTTGAGCTGAATAATGTATGGGAACTAGTTAAGCGTCCTGATCCATGGAAGCACAATATAATAGGCACCAAATGGATATACCGCAACAAGCAAGATGAGCATGGTCAAGTTGTCAGAAACAAAGCTCGTCTCGTTGCTCAAGGATATACTCAAGTGGAAGGCATTGACTTCGATGAAACATTTGCTCATGTGGCTAGACTTGAAGCCATACACATACTACTGGCCTATGCAAATCATCATAACATACTTCTATATCAAATGGATGTGAAGAGTTCTTTTCTCAATGGCAAGATTGAAGAAGAAGTGTATGTTGCACAACCGCCTGGCTTTGAAGATCCAAAACATCCTGACATGGTATACAAGCTCAACAAGGCACTGTATGGCCTCAAACAAGCCCCTCGGGCCTGGTATGACACACTCAAATACTTCCTGAAGAGCAAAGGCTTCATACCTGGTTCCTTAGACCCCACTCTCTTCACGAAGACATATGATGGTAAACTGTTTGTGTGCCAAATATATGTGGATGACATTATCTTCGGTTGCACCAATCAGAAGTACAGTGAAGAGTTTGGATATATGATGCAAGAGCAATATCAGATGTCCATGATGGGGGAGCTGAAGTTCTTCCTCGGTCTTCAAATACGACAACAACGCAACGGCATCTTCATATCCCAAGAGAAGTATCTCAAAGATTGCCTGAAGAAGTTTGGTATGCAAGACTGCAAAGGCTTCACAACACCAATGCCAGCCAAACATCATCTGGGTCCCGACGACAATGGTAAAGAGTTCGATCAAAAGGTATACCGCTCCATGATTGGTTCTTTACTTTATCTATGTGCATCTAGGCCAGATATTATGCTTAGTGTTTGCATGTGTGCTCGATTTCAAGCGGCACCAAAGGAGTCGCATCACTTAGCTGTGAAGCGAATTCTTCGATATTTGGCTCACACCCCGACTCTAGGATTATGGTATCCAAAGGGCTCAGAGTTTGATCTGGTTGGATTCTCAGATGTTGATTTTGCTAGTGACAAAGTTGATCGCAAGTCTACATCAGGCACATGTCACTTTCTGGGACGATCACTTGTATGTTGGTCTTCAAAGAAGCAGAACTGTGTATCTCTCTCCACTGCTGAATCTGAATACATTGCTGCTGGATCTTGCTGCGCTCAGCTTCTGTGGATGAAGCAAACACTCAAGGACTATGGCATTCATCTGAAGCAAGTGCCACTTTACTGCGACAACGAAAGCGCCATCAAGATCGCCAACAACCCAGTTCAGCACTCGAAGACAAAGCACATTGAAATTCGTCATCACTTTCTCAGAGATCATGTTGTGAAGGAAGATATTGATATCATACACGTCAACACTGAAGAGCAATTGGCAGATATCTTCACCAAGCCCTTGGATGAGAAGAGATTTTGCAAGTTACGGTGTGAGCTAAATATCTTGGAATCCTCAAATGTCCTGTGATCAGGCACACATCCTAAACCTAATGCATATTGATGACTTAGATGTGCAACACATGAAGTAAAGTATATCTTCAATCAATGAAGACATACACTCTAAGTGTGAATACATTAATGTGGAATTTGACTTCGGAGCGCCACGGAAATTGTGCGTCGTGTCTGGGTCTAATACTTCCTATACGGTGGGTAACGCCACCACCCAATGTTCTATTTTGAAGTGTTTCACTCATGGCGTTACCTTGCAATGTCTTCACATTTGGTTGGCTTCAATCTCAACATATCTTCATGATTATCTTCACTATGTTGATTATATAGATATATATATATATATTAGTGTTCTGTCCTCTACAGCATTCACTTATAGCTATGTCTTCATTGTTGAATCTTTTGAACTAAGTGAATGTGATCGGACCCTAACCTCTCTATGCTTTCTATCTCAAATTCTATCTCTCCAAATCATATGCATTCTATTGAAACTGTCAAATGTCTTCTCTGCGTCCTTGTCAGCAGAAGATACAGAGACAACCATTAAGTCCGTTTTCAATGCTCATTCCTCCACATGAAACCCGGAGAAGTAGGAACGACCACCCGACAATCAAGGCGTGCGTGGGACGTGGGACAAACCCCAAAATTCCGCATAATGGCCACGTGTTCCTCAGATGTGAATCGCCAGGGGCACCTGTGTAATAGCACAGTGCCGCCCATGTACCTATAAATACACACTTCACAGCGGTCATTATCTCTTCTTTCACTCTCGCACGAACCCTAGCGCCACCGCTAGCCCTCGACGACACCGGCGACGAAGCGCTTCGCTGCCGCAACCTCTCCGACGCCGTCTTCACGCCGACCGCGGACATCGTCCTCTCCGCCATCGCCGTAGGTGTCCTCCGTCGCCAAGTTAGGGCACGGAAGATCGAACTGCTCGGCCTCATCTTCCACTTCGTCTAGCAGTTCTTAGTGTGGTAAATAAAACTTCCTTTTTACAGCACCGTTGATCCTATGGATTTGTCACTTTCTACCACAAGCAGTTTCTATTCACACAAGTTAGATCTCTCTCATACTGCATCTCATAACATGCCTAGTATATTCACTTATGCTTCACAAAGTAGTTAGATTCCTCACTTGTACTGATCTGTGGATTCGTACCAATCTGGAACCAACTCCTTATCTATGAGTGAATGTCTTCGCACGATGAGGTCAATGTCTTCTAAACTGATTTATCTTCAAAATCTTCTGAGAATGCATACGACCTCTTCCCCTTCCCTCGCACCTTAATGCTGTCACAGGTACATGTCCGTGGGAGAATCCTTTGGTTCTCATAGTCTGTATTCATTTGCAGAATTCTTACAGCATCACATTAATTCTCCTGAAGCCAGTTCCTGTTGGTCCAGCAAGCAAAAACCTTTGAAGTCTTTGAACGTGTTGAAGCCTTTCAAGTTAAAGTTTATGGCTTCAGAGAAAGCAGCAAGGAAGGGTGGCAGAAAGCGTCGTGGAGAAACATCCAGAGATCTGCCAGATGAACTCTTAGAACTGTACAAGACAGATCCTGAAGAGGATTACAATCAGCGCAAGACCCGAATCCAATGGATTCGAAGATATTGGGCAGAACAATGGTTCAAATACCGATTTGTAACCCATGAATATGCTGAGAAAAATGCCATCAAGAGACCGTGGGGAGACATCCTATACAAGAATCTTCTACCCAGGTCCAGAGATGAAGCCATTGCTCAAGGCTTCTATCCCTGCATGGTCCGTGGGCCACAGCCTGCTGATGCACACCCATCGTCACTACTATGGTGCCGTGATGACAATCTGTTCAAGCACAACTTCCAGTTTGCCCAGAACTCAGCGAAGCAGAACAAGAAGACTTTGGGGGTAGACTTCAACCCTGGTCCCTCAGCACCAAGGGCAGATGGCACATGACATGCAGAACCCAATGTCATCGGTCCTTTCTACAACCTTGAAGGCCTCATCACCCGCATCTTAGTTCAAGGGATTGCAGTGAATGAGCCTGCAGCTGACGCTGAATCAGATGAAGCGCCTGCAGCACCGAAGACAAAGAAGCTGAAGAAGCCTAAAGCTTCAAAGCCTGCCCCTTCACCAAAAATCTCACAGGCGAAGCCATTGGCAACTGCACCTCCTGAAGACAGTGTGCAGTCCAACGACTTATCTCGCATCTCCAAGCCCCAGAAGGTCAAGATGCCTCTGCCTCACACCGGACAAGAGCTAACTGCTGCTGCCATTCTGCGCAATGACGACATTGATCTGTCAAGTGATGAAGATCTAGCAGATGACGCTCTTGAGCAACTCATCAAGAGCAAAGAAGAAGCAGAAATCTTCAATGATCTGCCTCTCTTTGATGTGACCATCATCCACAACTTCATTGACGAGTGGTTTGACACGCCAAACATCAGCTTTGAAGATCTGCAACTACCAATTGGCCTCAGTGTCGCCTTCCAAGGCGCCATTGCTTCACAACTCGCTATTGCCCAGCGCATTGTTGAACTGAAGCAAAAGATTGACTATGAAAAGGCTCAGTTCAAGAAGCATATGGCCAAGCTCAGCATGCGGGAAGTGAAGAACTTCAAGAGTATGATGCACGAGCTCAAGGAAGCCTTTGTAAAGAAACGTGCAGAAGCTCAGGGTTCGCGTGAGCGCATGAAGACTCTGGCTGACAGATGTGTGCAAGCCTACAATGAGGCTGAGAAGCGCAAGGCCCTTGGGCGTCCTGGCATCGACCCCAGGATGGCCGCAAAGAAGAAGAAGAAGCCTGCTACGGCTGAACCTGACGCACCAAGGCAGGAGGCAGTTCCGATTGTCTTCCCAACTAGACTGACTGGCTCGAAGCCAAAAAGCCGGTCAACCACTTCAGAGCTCAAGAAGACAAGGACTGCTGAGGCTGAAGCCAGGAAGAGGAAACATTCTGAAGCCTCTCCAACTGCCCCCTCCAAAAAGAAGAGGAAGACCAAGAAAGATCTGGCTGCTCCCACAGAGCCCTTGATAGTTGAACCCATTTCTATGGTCTATCCTGAAGCTGAACGCCAACTGACTATCCATGAGCCTGCTTCCTCAGAGGCTCATGAAGCTGAAGACTTTCCAGCAGCTGATCCCATCGCTGCTGAAGACATTGGTCAACATGACCATGTAGAAGATGGTGCAGTCCTTCCTCAGAACAGCGAACTCATCAGCATTGGTCGTCCACTGATGCCAATTGCACAGGATGCTTCATGGGCGGATCGCCCACAAGAGGAAGAAGACTTTGAGGCCCAGCCAACTCCAACTCCACAGGCGTCGCCTGCGTTGCGCAGGCTTCGCAAAGGTCCAAGGCCTCAAGTCTCCGCTGAAGACAATCCGGCTGCATCAGCCACGGAAGATGAAGTCCCACAAGTTGCCACTCCACTGTCCCACCAGGAAGCAGTTCTCAAGGAGAACGTGCTTGAAAATCTTGCGGCTGCCACAACCACCAATGAAGCTAATGTGGAGCCCTCCCCAACGGAAGAAGAAGACAGCGAAGCCACTGATCCCGTCACTACTGTTCCTGAGTCTGCTGCCGGTCCCCAGTTTGACTATCATGTTGAGCACATGCCTCAGGTACAGAAGCCAATCCCAAGATTGCCAAGGTTCCCAGGTCCTGCATCAGCACCTGGATCCTTCAATATCAATGGCTTCAGGGCAGACAACACATTCTTTGATAGCTCCAGGAACCCCTACTCAAGGGAAAGGATATCATCTGATCGGTTCTGGAGCTATCCTCAGCGAAGCTATTACTCATGCATTCTTTACAACCAAGGTCGCATCTTCCCACACAAGCGCCTTGACATTGAAGCCATAGCTGGTCTGCCCTGTCTGGAAGAAGCTTTGGATTGCTTCAAGGAAGTTGGACTGCTGCCGTTCGTTACTGACCAAGAGCATTGGAATGAAGAGCTGCTGCTCCAATTCTATGCCACACTTCACATCCGTGGGTACAGCAGAGATCCGAAGACTTGGGTCCTGGAGTGGATGACCGGAAACGTTCATCACGAAGCCAATGCATTTGACATCATTGAGCTCACTGGTTTACCCACTCCTGGCGATCTCTACGAGCATGGCTGTCAGCTACATAGTGAAGCTATTGAAAGCATCTTTAAGAGGTCGGAACCTGATATGAGTCAGATGCTCAGCATGATGAAGCCATTTCCCCAAGATGCTGCTTATCCAACAGAGTTCTTCATTGAAGACCTTGAGTATCTGCCAAGAACCATCTATCACATCATCAGGCGAACTCTCTGGCCCATCAAAGGGCACTCTCCAAATGCCAAGCTTGAGGGTGCAATGAAGACTTTGGTCTTCTATATTCTTCATGGAAAATGCTTCAATGCACAGGACTTATTCATCCGCCAACTTGCTGCATCAGGCTCTGATCTGTTTGGCTTGAAATTCTACGCCCATGGGTAATGCAGCTAATTAAACTTCACTCCGATATCTCA
The DNA here is from genome assembly GCF_003073215.2 of Triticum urartu. NCBI lineage: Eukaryota > Viridiplantae > Streptophyta > Magnoliopsida > Poales > Poaceae > Triticum > Triticum urartu. The sequence continues at coordinate 112,345,284 of NC_053026.1, read as the reverse complement.
TATCAGCCATCTGCTCGCAATCATAGGATTTTTTTGCCTGATGTGGATATCTCTACTGAAGCCATCTATCCTGAGCCTGCAAAGGAACCTCTAAGTCTTCAGAATGCAGAGTATCAGAGTTTCTCACAGAACATTGAAGGAGTTGAAGCATTCACTCGGGTGTATCCTTTGGCTGGCACTACACGTGCACCACACCCTGCGTCTACTGAAGCCACTGATAGTACAACTGCTCCAAGACCCAAGAAGCGCACTCGTGTTCTCAACGACCGAGAGCTTCTTGTGGCTCTTCATCAGAAATAGGATAGGCATCATGACTGGCTGAAGCGTCAGATGAAAAGGCTCTTGGTGGATGTTAATCGCATTCGCAATCTTGCCACCAAGAATGCTTTCGTTGCCCATGAAACCTGTCACCGCACATGGAAAGGGCTCACGATGATGTGTTCTGAAGCTGATCTTCAAGAGGATGGCTTCACTGAGCGATTCAAGTTTGACTCCACACCTCCTCGAAGGGCTGTGCTGTGAGGAACTCCATCCCTTGAAGAATCTGAGTTCTCTTCCTCTGCTGCAACTGTGACTGCCAGAGTTATCGAGGATGAAGACGATGCTACTTCACCGACACCTCCTTCAGCACGCTTCAACTCTGCTCCAAGCTCTTCAGCACCGCCAAACACCACCAACGACCCTGCTGCTTCACCTACTCCTCATGGGAACGAGTAGATGCTCTATGTCTTCAAACCTTTTTGGTCCTCACTGACAAAAGGGGGAGAAGCATATGAGGTTGATAGTCTTCAAGCGGGTCCATATGGGCGGGTGCTTTATATTTTGCTTCGTGCTTACAACTCTCGTTTTGCTACATTTGGTTCTTTGAGTTGTAACACTTAAACTCGATGGTCGTCTGCTACTTATCTGCCACCTTGTTTTGCGATGATAAATTCCGCACGTGCGACGATAAATTCCGCACTTAGATCATTCTGCAGACATCCATTTTCCATTATGCATGTCATTATCTTCATATACTTTCACATGCATAGTGGATTGTCATCATAAGTTGAAGTGGATCTCCACAATTACAACCTGCCATGTGCATTTGCATTCCAAAAGCAAATTACTTATATGCACATCTACAGGGGGAGCCCTTGCAACTTATGAAGACAATTCCTTATCCTTTACAATTTCACAGATTATATTCCCCGTTGAAAACTTCAACTAGTTTGTCATCAATCACCAAAAAGGGGGAGATTGTAAGTGCATCTAGTGCCACCCCTAGTTGGTTTTGGAGTATTGACGACAAGCCTAGTTGAGGGACTAATGTGTTTGTGAAAATTGCAGGATAACACAGGTAGAAGTCCCTCATTGATTCGGTTTTCCTACCAGAGATGACCCCTAAAAATGTATGAAGACATTGAAGTCAAAGGTGTTATATGAAGATATTCACATTGAAGACTATGACAAGAGAAGACACCACATGAAGCCTATGGAGCTCAAAGACTTAGATCTTTCGTAGTTCGTTTTCTTTTGTGTTGAGTCATAGGAACCACCGTACTGTTAAGTGGGGTCCAAGAGAACCAGTTAGAATGACTGAAGTGATGCCTAACCAAAACCTATGTCTTCGAGTGAAGACTATGAGAGCGAATCTTGTCCAGAGTCGGACAAGTCAGCTTTGCTTGCAGCCCAAGTAAAGTTGCCGTGTGAGTTTGAAATCTGACCATTGGAACACGTGTCAGTTCCTTAGTGACCCAGGCTCATTTCGGACAAATCAGGTCGGGTTGCCAAGTGGCTATAAATAGCCCACCCCCTACAACCATAAACGGTTGGCTGCTCAGATTGAGAGTACGGCTTTTGTCGTTGGAGAGCAACCCACCTCGAAGCCTTTGAGAGAGAATTCCTTGCGAGGATAAAGCCCTAACCACCCAGAGCCAAAGAGAATTGGGCATCACTTAAGTCTTCTTGTCTGTGTGATCTAAAGACTTATTACACTTGAGGACTGTGCATCCTCCAGGCGGTTAGGCGTCGCGTTCTAAGCATCCAAGAGACATTGTGGATTGCCGGTGAACAAAGTCTGTGAAGGTTTGGGAGTCTACCTTGAAGACTTACCAGAGTGATTGGGCGAGGTCTGTGTGACCTTAGCTCAAGGGGAATACGGTGAGGACTGGGTGTCCTGAGCTGCGTGTTCAGGACTGGGTGTCCGGGACTGTGTGTCCTAAGGTTTAAATACCTAGCCGCCCCAACCAGACGTACAGTTGTCACAGCAACTGGAACTGGTCCAACAAATCATTGTCTTCAACGAGTCACTGGTTTCATCTTCCCTTCCCTTTACTTACTGTTACTCCTTGTGAAGTCATTGTATGTTTGCACTATCTTTTGTCTTCACTGAGTGACTGCGTGTTCTGTCTGGCTTCACAATATCTTCCTACCTGATCCTTACTACATTGCTGCTATTAGTCATTGTGCTCTCACTCTATTGAATACTTGACTATGGCTTGCCTAGTGTAGTCTACCTTCCGCTACAGGGTATTAGGTTTATTTCTATCGTTTGCCTTCATAACTCCCACGTTTTGAAGACTTTCATAAAAATCGCCTATTCACCCCCCCTCTAGTCGATATAACGCACTTTCAATAAGACCCCTAACAAAGGGATCCAGAGCGAGGCCTAGTCCTTGAAGGAAGTGGGAGACGAACACAACGCTCTCGTTGGGTTCAGGAGTAGGGATGGCCTGCCCTCGGGCGGGCAGCCTATGCGGAATTTCGGCGGTCAGGTATCCGGCCTCCCTCAACTTCTTGACGTCCTCCTCCGTGACGGAGTAAGGCATCCACCGGCCTTGAAGGCTGGATCCAGACATGACTGAAGGTCCGAAGCACCTGACCTGGGCTTTGGGTGTTAGAACTCGAAGCACGGGAAGGATTCGATTGAGCACAGGAGGGAAAAAGTAAAAGCATTGCCCCTTTATAAAGAGGGTGAATATCAAGCGTCCTCCTCGCAGCCGTTTGGGACTTGCCTAAAATCTAGGAGTCCTAGGCACGGTTGGGTTACCCACGTCCGTATTGATGAGAATCCCGTAATAAGGGGAACACGATCTCTGCTTTGACAAGACGTGTCAAGAAACCGCCTCGCGTTATGTGCGGGGCTAGTTAAGGAAAAACGGTTCGAATAATTACCAGGCCATGGCATAATGTCATGCTGCCAAAACGTGTCAGCAGATTGGATTTGTGGAAATATTATTCTCTCTACGACGGTATGTGGAACTTATTTTGCAGGGTCAGACACTATCCTTTTATTCAAACTCTTTTGTGGTGTATCCGGAGGAGGAACCCGCCTTGCAATGCCGAAGACAACACTGCGCGCCGGACTCATCGTCATTGAAGCCTGGTTCAGGGGCTACTGAGGGAGTCCTGGATTAGGGGGTCTCCAGACAGCCGGACTCTATCCTTTGGCCGGACTGTTGGACTATGAAGATACAAGATTGAAGACTTCGTCCCGTGTCCGGATGGGACTCTACTTGGCGTAGAAGGCAAGCTAGGCAGTACGGATATGTATATCTCCTCCTTTGTAACCGACCTTGTGTAACCCTAGCCCCCTCCGGTGTCTATATAAACCGGAGGGTTTAGTCCGTAGGACAACATACAATCATACCATAGGCTAGCTTCTAGGGTTTAGCCTCTCCGATCTCGTGGTAGATCAACTCTTGTAATACTCATATCATCAAGAATAAATCAAGCAGGACGTAGGGTTTTACCTCCATCAAGAGGGCCCGAACCTGGGTAAAACATCGTGTCCCCTGCCTCCTGTTACCATCCGCCTTAGACGCACAGTTCGGGACCCCCAACCCAAGATCCACCGGTTTTGACACCGACAGTATCCCTCAGGATAAAGTGGTTCCTAAGTCATTTTACCTCCTCTAGTTGCAACTCTAACAGCAAAGTCATGCATATTATGATTCATTTCATCTAGCAATTCTCTTTGCAATTTAGCAACTTGGTCTAGTTGGGTTTGAACCATAGAAGCATGTTTTCCAACACCTCTAACCAATGGTGTGTGTTGGTCCTAAACAAATGGTTTTTAACCCCTTTCCGCGACGACATTCAGAACCGTCGCCAAGTGAGTGTGGGCGATAGGGGGGTCCTTACCACACGACCCAGAAACCGTTGGGGATATGCCCATCCTGGCACACACGCTCGGCAAAATGAGGTCGTGTGCGACCGGTGAGCACTCAAATACAGAAATACGTACAGTAGTGCTAAAAAATACAATTATACAAGAGAAATCATTTCCGTTCATAAGTACATCCCACACAGTCAGTCACCACTAAACGTTTCCGTTCGTATATACATCCCACACAGTCACTACAAGGAAAACGTTTGCGCAAGGTAGCGTAACGCAAACAGTTTTGAAGAGAATGTCGTGTGTGATTGTTCATTGATCCAACAAGGTTTATTCCTGGAAACTGTGTGTGTTGCTTGAGGTCATCGCCCATGGTGGTTTCTCTTTAACCGTTTGCAATAGGAAAACCCAATTAGCAAGCTAATTGGCCAATTAGCGGGCTAATTTCCCTATTATTAATAATCCATTTACTAATCTAATTGACATTCATATTAAGCACATAATATATTCCATTTCCATATTAAGGAAGCTGGATTTCATAATTGAAATACATCAGAGTACAACATTATATAGCTTCAGCACTCAGCTACCCCATTACACAACTGCACCAGCAGCAAGTTTCACATGCAACATCTAGAACCTTTAGAAATTAGCATCATTGACGGTACATAGAGAGATGCATCTCATCTAGAAAATTGTTGAAGCGGAAGGCGAATATTGAGCCTTCATTCATGTTGAAGGTCTTTGCAACTTTAGGCAAGTGCCTATGGATGATTAACCGTCCATCCTTCGACCTCTTCAGGAACACTTCAATATTGAATCATCAGTGAAGCTTGAAAACAAGGATGTGCATGAATATCTTCTCTATATTGGAAATGGGGTAAAGGAATACAAAAAGGCAAGGTATAATAGTTAGTACCATCTTGTAAACCTCAGTGCTTCTCATTGTTTCCCTGCAACACATATAAGGTAGTTAGTCATCAGGTTAAGTAAGGGTTCACATGCTATCAGTAAAATATGTTGATGATAAATAAGCACATTGCAGATTAATTAGATTAATTCAAGCCACATGGAAAACCCATTTATCCAAACCAAGCATGATTAAGAACTAGGAAATATAGCACTTGTATATGTTTCTCATGTATTAAGTGCAACCAAATTCGATTTATTCCTCACATGGTATACAATAACAGAATGCAGCCACATCAATTGAACATCGCATTGCAGAATTGAACCAAGCAGTTAAGTAAACACCACAACAAATGAACCAAACGTTAACTGAGCACCACATTGCACAATATAACATACTCCTAATAGAAGATCAGACAGTTAACCAAACCAACCATGCTTAACAACTTGGAAATATAGCAATTGTATTTGTTTCTCATGTATTTAGTAAAGCCAAATTTGATTTATTCCTCACATGGTATACAATAACAGAATGCAACCACAACAATTGAACATCGCATTGTAGAATTGAACCAAGCAGTTAACTAAACACCACAACAAATGAACCAAGTAGTTAACTAAACACCAATTGAACAATATAACATACTCCTAATAGAAGATCAGACAGTTAACCAAACCAATCATGCTTAACAACTTGGAAATATAGAAATTGTATTTGTTTCTCATGTATTTATTACAGCCAAAGTCGATTTATTCCTCACATGGTATACAATAATAGAATGCAGCCACAACAATTGAACATCGCATTGCAGAATTGAACCAAGAAGTTAACTAAACACCACAACAAGTGAACTAAGCCACAACAAATGAACCAAGTAGTTAACTAAACACCAATTGAACAATATAACATACTCCTAATAGAAGATCAGATAGTTAACCAAACCAAGCATGCTTAACAACTTGGAAATATTGCACCCTGAAGAATTGAACATCACATTTACAGAATTGAACCAAGCAGTTAATTGAACACCACATTGCACGACATATAGAACATATACACTATAGCAGAAGATTGCATGGTAAAAGTAGATACCACAATTCACTAGAATTTGTGAAGGAAAGCCAGTAGCTAGCAAACTGAACATGGGTCCTTATAGTGAGCTAATAAGACAAGCTACTCCTCATTGTCAGAGATATCGATGACGATTGGCTCCTTGGACATGGAAGAGGGTGAGGCCTCTGCATCATGGGTGCCCTCGTTGTAGTGGTGAGTTGCCTGAGCCACTCCAGGCACCAACCTGCTGGCTCTCGTGATGAGGTAAGCACGTGCACGCTGAGAAAACACCCCGTAGTCTTCATCGAAGGCACCAACGCTGGCCTCGAGAAAATGCCACGAACCGTCGTTTAAAGCAGCCAACCGCGTCACGGCGTCGATGCGCGAGGCGTCAACGCTGGCCTCGATGGCGAGGTGCTCCTCCAATATCTGGGGGTCGGCACGAATGGCAGCCATCATGACCTCATCCGCGCGTGCGGCCGCGATTTGCTTCTCTGCTGCCAAATGCTCCTTGCGGTCCTGGCTATACTGTGTGCACCATGGCTTAGGTCGGCGCTTATTTGGTGGAGGACGTCATCGAGCTGAACGTGTGCTGAACTCGGAGGTGCCGTACGTTCGGTACTTGGATTGGTCGGATCGTGAAGACGTACGACTACATCAACCGCGTTCTCATAACGCTTCCGCTTACAGTCTACGAGGGTACGTAGATGATACTCTTCCCTCTCGTTGCTGTGCATCACCATGATCTTGCGTGTGCGTAGGAATTTTTTTGAAATTACTACGTTACCCAACAGTGGCATCCGAGCTTGGTTTATGCGTATATGTCATATGCACGAGTAGAACACAAAGGAGTTGTGGGTGTGGGTATATACATATTGCTTGCCGTCACTAGTTGATTCTTGATTCAACAGCCCAGACCGACATTACGCGTATGCTTACGTGAGACTGGTTCTATCGACGTGCATCGCACACAGGTGGCTAGTGGGTGTCTGTTTCTCCAGCTTTAGTTGAATCGGATTCAATGAACAGGGTTCTTTCTGAAGATCAAAAAGCATTCACTATACCGCATTGTGGTTTTTGAAGCGTAGGTAAGAACGGTTCTTGCTTAGCCCATAGCAGCCACGTAAAACTTGCAACAGCAAAGTAGAGGATATCGGCGTTCTGGGAACAAGGGTCCCCAGACTTGCCTGCCTCCGGCCCACGACGTGGCTTTGCTAGCAGCCCTGTACGGCCCATCTTCATCAACAAGGCATTCAAGACCCTCGCGAGGGGCCAAGCCTCATGAGGTGGACGACTCAAGACCTCCTCAGGAGCGGCCTCTCCAGGCTGGCTCACGAGGGGTGTAGAGTTCAAGGCCAGGCAAACCTCGCGAGGTTCTAGTGACGTGAGCCATGACGATCGAGACCAGGCGGGCGCCAAGCGGGCGCCAGCGCGCGCAGCGTCCTTGTTTCCTCTTTGGTGCTAAGGGGGCAAGCGCAGGCGCGGAGTACCGATGCATCAAGAAAAGGTTTCCATATCGGTGCAACGAGACCATGACCAGAAGGACGGCAGGACGGAGGTCACCGTGGAGCCCAAGACGGCGTCACCACCAGATCCTTTGGCAGGCGAAGACTGCTTTTGTCAAGATAAGCTGTACTAGCCGTCCCCTTTCAAATTGGCCGTTGTTGGCTCCCTCCCCGCTCAATATTTGGGGAGAGGACCAGGGCCTCTATAAATAGGACTAGCCACCACCATAGCTAGGGAGATCGATCGATTGGGAGGTGAGATCGAGAGAGATCAAGAGAGACCAGAACACACACAAGTTCGCCAAGTGCAAGAACACCTCAACCTCAGGAGGCTGTTCTTTCCCTTGTACTGTCCATCATTAGCCCCAGAGGCAATCTACCACCACCACACTGGAGTAGGCTATTACACCACAACGGTGGCCCGAACCAGTATAAATCTTGTGTCCTTTGTGTTGCGAGTTCGTCGAGTTAGTTCGTAAGATCTTAGCTGAGCTAGGACATGGATCAGTAGGGGGGAGATCTTCGCGCGCATCCCAGTGTTCGAACCTTAAGGGTTTTGCCGGAACCCATGATCTGACATTTGGCGCCAGGTAGGGGTGTGCCGGAGCCTCTCCCCCCCCCCAGTCGATCTGCCGACGCTCCGCGGTTCCGATGTCCGGCGACCTGAGGGCTGACGACGACCGCTGGGCAGCCTGGCCCGCCCGGGCAGCGCCGCCTGCCCAGGAAGACCTCAACCCCGCATCTCAGGCGGCACGCACACTGCCAAACACCGCAGGGCGGGGGTGGCGCGGTCACTCACCCTCTGCTCTTACTCGCCGACAGACGCGAGCTGCTGTAAGGGTCACAAGCCACGCCGCGGCGACGGTGCCGCACACCAGGAGAGAGCAGGCGAACATGCGGGCCGCGCTCACGGTGGCACATGAGCTGCTGCGGTGCCGACTGATGGAGAGTGGCTGTGATGCACTGCTGGAACGCGTCGCCGAGCTACTGGACGCGGCGGCCACGGGAGCACCGCCTTTCTGCTACCAGCTCACACCTCAGGCAGCGGCAGGATCCCACGGCGGGCCTCGCCGTGCCCGTGTACCCCCAAGTGCGTCCGAGGGCTTCATCGACATCAGCACGATCCACGGCGGAGGGCACCCCCTCGCACCCGCACCACCTCAGATGCGTGCGGGCACGAGCGTCATCGCACACGGCCCAGGTGAGGTGCCGCCCCGCCATCCTCAGGACAGTGTGACAGGACGAGCGACATGGAGCGTGGGGCACTTCGGCGAGGTCTTCGGGGCAGCGGCCTCGGAGGCCTACGTGCCCCGCATGATGGACCAAGAGTACACACCGGAGGACGACCCCGGCTCGTTCCTCGGGCCAGGATGGGAGGAGGAGGCGTTACGAGCTTAAGCCTTCCAGGAGCCGCTAGAGAGCCCCACCAGCCGCGCCGTCGACAACAGATACAGGGTACCACTTATCCCTCAGGGACAAGCTTACGCTAACCATGAGTCATAGATGAACTAGGTCACGGCGCCAGGCGATGGTTCTGGCATGGCGATGCCCGCCCCATCAGGAGGGACTCACTGGGGGCTGCGTGGGAGGGACCAGGAGCAAGGCCCCTCCCCGCGTCGCATGGAGCAAGGCAACGCCCGGAGGTAGGCCCTCTGCCGGGGTGGCGCCGACGACCTTTCCCCCTGCAGAGGACCCGTGGTCGCCGAGGGCGCCGCTGGCGTCCCCTCTGCCCTCGTTGGACCGTCCTAGTTTCTGGTCGTCCCAGCGGTGGTAGGGGGTGGCGCAAGGCGGGGCCCTCGTCAAGCGATATGAAGTAAGGCTCGCGCCTGTGAAGATCGCCGCCCATGACACTCTCACGTAATAACGAGTGGGGCTGTACATGCCCCGGAGTCTCGGGAGTGCCACCCTCGGGCCTCAGGGGCTCCCTCCCACGCCCAGTGGCAGCACTTAGCTCCGCACTGGTGAGAAGACGTCGAAGACTAGACTAGGCACCGGACGCGGCCATTTGCTTTGGATCTCTTTTCTGTAACCCTGCCTTATGGATTTGGATTTAAGTTGAAGTTCAATTTTCATTTTATGCACGCAAGAGGGATGTCTTTTATCGTTCGAGCTATTTCTCGCAGTCTGGTTCTTGCCTTATTTCGGAGTTCATGCCTCGTCGCTCCCCCCTCACGAGCGGGGCTGGGCATGAAGCACACGAGCCACGCACGTGTCGCGCCACGGCTGGCGCTCGCTTATCACGCGGCCCCCTCGGGCGTGTCGACGAATTCCTCAGGAGCTTCCCAGAAACCCACAATCTCTTGAGCCGGTTTTGGGCTCGTCCAGGCTAAGGTGAACCGCAACAGCAACCTTGCCCCAGCATACGTGAGCTCGTGAAGATGCATACCCAATTTGACACAGAAGGATAAAAAGTTGCGGTTTGTTTACATGAGGGGATCCCCCTCTCAAAATGCTCTTACAATCTTCCGGGGCCACGCCCAAGTTTTTACAGGGTAAACAACAAGGAAACATGGGATCAGCCGGATATGTCGCTCGCCACATCCCCCATGTCATCTTCAGACACACCGCTGGCGTCGTTGTCGCCATCGTTGGCGTCGCTTCCACCTTCACCGGCGCCGGCATCACCGTCGTCAACCACGTCGCCTTCGTCTATAGCGACCACCACCGCGTCATCTTCAGAAGCAAAGGCCCTGACCAGCGCATCCACGTTATCTTCAACCCATCGCGCCAGGTCGCCCCGGATGGCTTCAGGTACGGGAGCAATGTCGACGTCAAAATTGAAGTTGGGTTCGGCGTTCTAGAGATGGCTGAAGACGAGAGAGAATGCGCGCCCGAGCAGGCTGCGACTCCTCTCTTCAACAAGCTGGTGAGCCCTCTCGGAACGGTTCTGCAGGTGCGTCACCATGTCAGCGAAGAAGCAGAGGTGGCTGGCGTAGTCATTCGCATGGGGATGAGGAGCATTCTTATCGCAGATATGGCCCAGGGCGGTGTTGGCCCTATTCCTGAGGTCCTCGAGCATGGGGGCATGCACACGCTCCAACGTCCACCGCTGAAGCACTTCGTCCTTGTTCTGCCGCACGACAGACTCGGCGTCGGCGACCCGCTGCCGAAGGGAGAGCAGCTCGGTGCGGGTGGAAGCCAACTCAGCCTGCGCCGAGGCCAGGGCGGTTGCGGCGCCCTCCTCGCGCCGCTCCACCTCGATCAACCTAGACTTGAGGGCAGCAGTCCTACCAGCGGCCCCAGCTTCGACGAGCTTCAACTTCAGGTCGTGCCTACTCTCGAGATCCGTGATACGTCTCCAACGTATCTATAATTTTTGATTTCTCCATGCTATATTATCTACTGTTTTGGACATTATTGGGCTTTATTATCCACTTTTATATTATTTTTGGGACTAACCTATTAATCGGAGGCCCAGCCCAGAATTGCTGTTTTTTGCCTGTTTTAGGGTTTCGAAGAAAACGAATATCAAATGGAGTCCAAACGGAATGAAACCTTCAGGAACGTGATTTTCTCAACAAACAAGACCCAGGAGAATTGGACCCTACGTCAAGACACAAAATAGGAGGCCACGAGGTAGGGGGCGCGCCTACCCCCCAAGCGCGCCCCACCCTCGTGGGCCCCCTGTTGCTCCACCGACGTACTCCTTCCTCCTATATATACCTACGTACCCCCAAACGATCAGAGGCGGAGCCAAAACCCTAATTCCACCGCCGCAACTTTCTGTATCCATGAGATCCCATCTCGGGGCCTGTTCCGGAGCTCCACCAGAGGGGGCATCGATCATGGAGGGCTTCTACATCAACACCATAGCCCCTTCGATGAAGTGTGAGTAGTTCACCTCAGACCTACGGGTCCATAGTTAGTAGCTAGATGGCTTCTTCTCTCTTTTTGGATCTCAATACAATGTTCTCCCCCTCTCTTGTGGAGATCTATTCGATGTAATCTTCTTTTTGTGGTGTGTTTGTTGAGACCGATGAAATGTGGGTTTATGATCAAGTCTATCTATGAACAATATTTGAATCTTCTCTGAATTCTTTTATGTATGATTGGTTATCTTTGCAAGTCTCTTTGAATTATTAGTTTGGTTTGGCCTACTAGACTGATCTTTCTTGCAATGGGAGATGTGCTTAGCTTTGGGTTCAATCTTGCGGTGTCCTTTCCCAGTGACAGTAGGGGAAGCAAGGCACGTATTGTATTGTTGCCATCAAGGATAACAAGATGGGGTTTTCATCATATTGCATGAGTTTATCCCTCTACATCATGTCATCTTGCTTAAGGAGTTACTATGTTTTCATTAACTTAATAATCTAGATGCATGCTGGATAGCGGTCGATGAGTGGAGTAATAGTAGTAGATGCAGGCAGGAGTCGGTCTACTTGTCTCGGACGTGATGCCTATATACATGATCATACCTAGATATTCTCATAACTATGCTCAATTCTGTCAATTGCTCAACAATAATTTGTTCACCCACAGTATAATACTTATGCTCTCGAGAGAAGCCACTAGTGAAATCTATGGCCCCCGGGTCTATCTTCATCATATTAATCTCCTATTACTTAGTTATTTCCTTTGCTTTTTTACTTTGCTTTTATTTTACTTTGCATCTTTATCACAAAAATACCAAAAATATTATCTTATCATATCTATCAGATCTCACTCTTGTAAGTGGCCGTGTAGGGATTGACAACCCCTTATCGCGCTGGTTAAGAGGATTCATTTGTTTTGTGCAGGTGCGAGGGACTCGTGCGTAGCCTCCTACTGGATTGATACCTTGGTTCTCAAATACTGAGGGAAATACTTACGCTACTTTGCTGCGTCATCCCTTCCTCTTCGGGGAAAACCAACGCAGTGCTCAAGAGGTAGCAAGAAGGATTTCTGGCGCCGTTGCCGGGGAGGTCTACGCAAAAGTCAATATACCAAGTACCCATCACATACCCTTATCTCCTGCATTACATTATTTTCCATTTGCCTCTCATTTTCCTCTCCCCCACTTCACCCTTGCCGTTTTATTCGCCCTCTCTCTCTATCCTCCCTCTCTTTCTCTATTTGCCTCTTTTTGCCCGCTTGCTTTTTGTTCGCTTGTGCGTTAGTTCATTTGCTTGTCGTTATGGCTAGCCCCTTATCTTCTCCGTTGTCTCCCGAGAATGAAATTCTAAATTTTAAGCAAAGGGAGGGGGAAAATCTAAAAGACGCTTGGTATAGAATTTGCAATGCTCAAAATAGATCTACCAGGAAGCAATCTACTTCCGTTATTCTTCGCAATTTTTATGTAGGTGTTACTCCTTGGCACAGATATGTCCTTGATACTATTACTGGAGGGAACTTCTTGGGTAGCCATACTTTTGATTCTTATAATGCTATGATAGATTTGTTTGGCTCGCCCCCTCTTTTGGTTAATGGAACTGTATTAACTTTGGAGCATGTAATGGAAAGACTTGAAATTATTGAAAATAAGGATGCTACCGTAGCGTTAATTGAAAATTTGGATAAAAAGATCCACAACCGAATCTCTCAACATGGATCTAAAGTAGGAGTCACTTTGAAAAATATTAAAGAGAAGGAACCCATAGTTAATGAGAAAATAAATCACGATTCCACTAGAATCGATAAACTTGAGGATATTATTACCAACTTGGGAACCGCTTTTTCTTCCGTAAAGAATACTCCAAGTCCTCCCACTAAAATTGCCAAGCTTATGTATGTTCCTAAAAGTAAGGATGAATCCTCTAGTAAGGAAACTGCGGATCTCAAATCTATAAGTATTCATCCCTATCTTTTTGCTATCATTAAGGAACCATTTGGTACAAATGATTTTTTCGATATTGTGCCTAAAAGTTTGATCATCAATAAAAAGAAAGAAATTCCTAAAGATGGAAGATGCCTCATTGAAGAATTGCCTACCAAAGATGGCAATACCTAGATCTATCCTTGCTTGTTATGCCTAGCTAGGGGCGTTAAACGATAGCGCTTGTTGGGAGGCAACCCAATTTTATTTTTATTCCTTGCTTTTTGCTCCTTAGTAATAAATAATTTATCTAGCCTCTGTTTAGGTTGTGTTTTTTTGTGTTTAATTAGTGTTTGTTCCAAGTAGAACCGTTGGGAAGACTTGGGGAAAGTCTTGTTACACTTGCTGTAAAAAACAGAAACTTTAGCGCTCACGAGAACTGCTGCCATTTTTATTTGGAAAGTGATATTTAGTTAATTATTTTTGTAGATGATTAATAGATAAATTCCTCACTTCCATCAATTTATTTAGAATTTTTTGTGTTCCATATCTTGCGCTAGCTACATATTACTACAGACTGTTCAGTTTTTGACAGATTCTGTTTTTCGTGTGTTGTTTGCTTATTTTGATGAATCTATGGCTAGTAAAATAGTTTATAAACCATAGAGAAGTTGGAATACAGTAGGTTCAACACCAATATAAATAAATAATGAGTTCATTACAGTACCTTGAATTGGTCTTTTGTTTTCTTTCGCTAACGGAGCTCACGCGATTTTCTACTTTGAGTTTTGTGTTGTGAAGTTTTCAAGTTTTGGGTAAAGATTTGATGGATTATGGAACAAGGAGTGGAAAGAGCCTAAGATTGGGGATGCCCATGGCACCCCCAAGATAATCTAAGGATACCTAAAATCCAAAGCTTGGGGATGCCCCTGAAGGCATCCCCTCTTTCGTCTACTTCTATCGGTAACTTTACTTGGAGCTATATTTTTATTCACCACATGATATGTGTTTTGCTTGGAGCGTCTTGTATGATTTGAGTCTTTACTTTTCATTTTACCACAATCATCCTTGCTGTACACACCTTTTGAGAGAGCCATACATGATTTGGAATTTGGTAGAATACTCTATGTGCTTCACTTATATCTTTTGAGCTATATAGTTTTTCTCTAGTACTTCACTTATATCTTTTAGAGCACGGTGGTGGATTTTTTTTATAAAAACCATTGATATCTCATGCTTCACTTAGATTATTTTGAGAGTCTTAAATATCATGGTAATTTTCTTAAAATCCAAATATGCTAGGTATTCAAGATTAGTAAAATTTTCTTAAGAGTGTTTTGAATACTAAGAGAAGTTTGATGCTTGATGATTGTTTTGAGATATGGAGGTAATAATATCAAAGTCGTGCTAGTTGAGTAGTTGTGAAATTGAGAAATGCTTGTGTTGAAGTTTGCAAGTCCCGTAGCATGCACGTATGGTAAACGTTATGTAACAAATTTGAAACATGAGGTGTTATTTGATTGTCCTCCTTATGAGTGGCGGTCGGGGATGAGCGATGGTCTTTTACTACCAATCTATCCCCCTAGGAGCATGCGCGTAGTGCCGAGGTTTTTGATGACTTGTAGATTTTTTCAATAAGTATGTGAGTTCTTTATGACTAATGTTGAGTCCATGGATTATACGCACTCTTACCCTTCCATCCTTGCTAGCCTCTTCGGTATCGTGCATTGCCCTTTCTCACATTGAGAGTTGGCGCAAACTTTGCCGGTGCATCCAAACCCAGTGATATGATACGCTCTTTAACACATAAACCTCCTTATATCTTCCTCAAAATAGCCACCATACCTACCTATTATGGCATTTCCATAGCCATTCCGATATATATTGCCATGCAACTTTCCACCATTCCGTTTATCATGACACATTCATTATTGTCATATTGCTTAGCATGATCATGTAGTTGACATAGTATTTGTGGCAAAGTCACCGTTCATAATTCTTTCATACATGTCACTCTTGGTCCATTGCATATCCCGATACACCGCCGGAGGCATTCATATAGAGTCATCTTTTGTTCTAGTATCGAGTTGTAATCATTGAGTTGTAAATAAATAGAAGTGTGATGATCATCATTTTCTAGAGCATTGTCCCAAGTGAGGAATTATAAAAAAAGAGGAGAGAAAGGCCATATATAAAAAAAGAAGGAGAGAAAGGCCATATAAAAAAATAAAGGCCAAATAAAAAAATGAGAGAAAAAGAGAGAAGGGACAATGTTACTATCCTTTGCCACACTTGTACTTCAAAGTAGCACCGTAATCTTCATGATAGGGAGTCACTTGTTTTGTCACTTTCATATACTAGTGGGAATTTTCATTATAGAACTTGGCTTGTATATTCCAACAATGGGCCTTCTCAAGTGCCCTAGGTCTTCGTGAGCAAGCAAGTTGGATGCGCACCCACTTAGTTTCTTTTGTTGAGCTTTCATACATTTATAGCTCTAGTGTACCCGTTGCATGGCAATCCCTACTCCTTGCATTAACATCAATCGGTGGGCATCTCCATAGCATTGATTAGCCTCGTTGATGTGATACTTTCTCCTTTTTGTCTTCTCCACATAACCCCCTCATTATATTCTATTCCACCCATAGTTCTATGTCCATGGCTCGCGCTCATATATTGCGTGAAAGTTTATAGGTTTGAGATTACTAAAGTACGAAACAATTGCTTGGCTTGTCATAGGGGTTGTGCATTATGAGAGAATTCTTGTGTGATGAAAATGGAGCATGACTAAACTATATGATTTTGTAGGGATGAACTTTCTTTGGCCATGTTATTTTGAGAAGACATAATTGCTTTGTTAGTATGCTATTATTATTTTTATGTCAATATGAACTTTTGTCTTGAATCTTTCGGATCTGAATATTCATACCACAATTAAGAAGAATTACATTAAAATTATGCCAAGTAGCACTCCGCATCAAAAATTCTGTTTTTATCATTTACCTACTCGAGGACGAGCAGGAATTAAACTTGGGGATGCTTGATACGTCTCCAACGTATCTACAATTTTTGATTGCTCCATGCTATATTATCTACTGTTTTGGACATTATTGGGCTTTATTATCCACTTTTATATTATTTTTGGGACTAACCTATTAACCGGAAGCGCAACCCAGAATTGTTGTTTTTTTGCCTGTTTTAGGGTTTCGAAGAAAAGGAATATCAAACGGAGTCCAAACGGAATGAAACCTTCGGGAACGTGATTTTCTCAACGAACAAGACATAGGAGAATTGGACCCTACGTCAAGACACAAAATAGGAGGCCACGAGGTAGGGGGCGCGCCTACCCCCCAAGCGCGCCCCACCCTCGTGGGCCCCCTGTTGCTCCACCGACGTACTCCTTCCTCCTATATATACCTAAGTACCCCCAAACGATCAGAGACGGAGCCAAAACCCTAATTCCACCGCCGCAACTTTATGTATCCACGAGATCCCATCTTGGGGCCTGTTCCGGAGCTCCGCCGAAGGAGGCATCGATCACGGAGGGCTTCTACATCAACACCATAGCCCCTCCGATGAAGTGTGAGTAGTTCACCTCAGACCTACGGGTCCATAATTAGTAGCTAGATGGCTTCTTCTCTCTTTTTGGATCTCAATACAATGTTCTCCCCCTCTCTTGTGGAGATCTATTCGATGTAATCTTCTTTTTGCGGTGTGTTTGTTGAGACCGATGAAATGTGGGTTTATGATCAAGTCTATCTATGAACAATATTTGAATCTTCTCTGAATTCTTTTATGTATGATTGGTTATCTTTGCAAGTCTCTTCGAATTATCAGTTTGGTTTGGCCTACTAGATTGATCTTTCTTGCAATGGGAGAAGTGCTTAGATTTGAGTTCAATCTTGCGGTGTCCTTTCCCAGTGACAGTAGGGGTAGCAAGGCACGTATTGTATTGTTGCCATCAAGGATAACAAGATGGGGTTTTCATCATATTGCATGAGTTTATCCCTCTACATCATGTCATCTTGCTTAAGGCGTTACTCTGTTTTCATTAACTTAATACTCTAGATGCATGCTGGATAGCGGTCGATGAGTGGAGTAATAGTAGTAGATGCAGGCAGGAGTCGGTCTACTTGTCTCGGACGTGATGCCTATATACATGATCATACCTAGATATTCTCATAACTATGCTCAATTCTATCAATTGCTCAACAGTAATTTGTTCACCCATCATAGAATACTTATGCTCTCGAGAGAAGCCACTAGTGAAACCTATGGCCCCCGGGTCTATCTTCATCATATTAATCTCCTAATACTTAGTTATTTCCTTTGCTTTTATTTTACTTTGCGTCTTTATCACAAAAATACCGAAAATATTATCTTATCATATCTATCAGATCTCACTCTCGTAAGTGGCCGTGTAGGGATTGACAACCCCTTATCGCGTTGGTTGCGAGGATTTATTTATTTTGTGCAGGTGCGAGGGACTCGCGCGTAGCCTCCTACTAGATTGATACCTTGGTTCTCAAAAACTGAGGGAAATACTTACGCTACTTTGCTGCATCATCCCTTCCTCTTCGGGGAAAACCAACACAGTGCTCAAGAGGTAGCAATCCGCGCGAGCCTCGGCCACTCGGCGGTCGACCTCCTCCTGGGCCCTGGCCTCGCGCGCACCGACGTCGTCCTTCGCCTGAGCAACCTGGCGCTCCCTCGTCTCCAGCCGTTCGAGTTCAAGGCTGCGCTCCATAGCTTCCGGATCTCTTCCTCCTTGGCGGGCGTCCTCCTCAACGATGCAAGGGCAGCCCTATGCGCCTCCACCTGCTGATCCAAGACGGCGCTCCAGGCTTGGAGCTCCCACGCGTGCTTCTCCGCGGCCTCACGACGGCGGTCAGCTTCCCGGGCCTCTTCAAGAGCTCGGGAGCAGGCCTCACGGGAGGCTGCGAGGGAAGCCTCAGCCTTCGCATTATCGAGCTCGCGCTGGTGGTGCCCGAGGTTGATGGCCACATTCAGCTTGTGCCACTCCTCCGCCAACTGAAGACCCTCGGCCTCAAGGCGCACCTCAACACCCACAAGTTCTTCACCGAGTCAGTTTATCGCGCCCATCGCCTCCTGGAAGAGCTCATGACGAACAATGCTCCGCCCGTGCTCGAGCTCAAGCACACGGCCCATCTCGTCCTCCGCCACAGGGGTTGTGGGCGACGCCTAGAGCGGTGCGCCCCCTCTCAGCAGGGGGCTGGGGGCTGGCGCTGCCCCAGGCGCCAGCTGGGCCTCGCGAGGGGCCCGAACTAAACGGGCCCCCCTACTTGAAGAAGACCCCAGGAGCGAAGCCAACCAGCCACCGTCCGCGACCAGGGGAGGAGCCCTTGGCACGCTTGCTGTGCTCCGAGCAAGGCCGCGAAGAAAATATGGCAAAGGCGCAAGCTCAAGACAGCTTGATGACAGACCGACTCTCATGGTTGACCCCATGCCGTGGGCAGCGCACGAGCCTACGGCGCTCGAGTTTGGTGGGGGAAATGGGGCGAGAGGGAGCTGCTTCTTAGGAGATTTCACGGCCTTGGTAGAAGGGGTCCTGAGGAGAAAATCGTCAGGAAGGAAAGCAACACGCAGAAGATCACCAAGATGAGGTACTTACTCGTCAACGGCGATATACTTCCTCCGTTTTAACGGCCCAAAGGTGCCGCTGCCGCAGCTCGGGGACCCCTTCCTCTTGCGGAGTTCTTTGAGTCCACGCAAAGCCGGCTGAAGCGCTGGACATGGCGGCCGACACGAGGCGTGGCTGGAGAAGTGCTCGGAGGGGCAGCCTCAGAAGCGCCAAGCTGAGGGGAGCTAGCCGGCTCTGCCTCGCAGTGACTTGCCGAGGCCTCAAGAGCCCCGGCCATGGGAGACGCGGGCTGCGTCGCCCCTTCAACCGCCGCCCCAGGGCAAGAGTCACGAGTCCCCGAGGTCGATGCGTCGGGAGTCCTGGGCGGCATCAGCATCTTGGCACCTTCACTATCGGCCCCCAGCAGTGCTCGCCCCCCTGCACCAACACTTGGGGCGAGCTCGACGCCAGCATCAAGGAGAGGGACCACGATGATGGGGTTTTCACGGGGCCCCACGAGGCCAACTAGGTGCAGCCCCCACTCGTCAAAGGAGGGCATCTGCTCCACGAATGTCATCTTGTTCGAGCAGCGGCACAAAAGGCAACTCCTCCTCGGCAAGTCGTCTGGCAATGGGACGCTCGTCAGGACCTCAAGCACCGTTCTCCGTGCCTCAGTGGGGAGCCCAGACTCCTGAAGTCTCATGTGGTCCTGGCTGCTGAGCAAGGCCCACATCGGCTGGGAGTGGCGTTGAAGCGGAGCGATTCGACGCTGGACGAACTCCCTCACCACCATAGGCACAGTCATGCCAAGGTCTTTGAGCCACCTCAACCTGAGCCAGACGGGGACAAGGCGCGGATCGGCGAGCCTCCGGTGACACCAACCACAGTTAGGAATGGCGGGCCCTAACGGAGAGGAGAGCGGGGGCTAAGCACTCCGGCATCAATAAACACCCACCGTGTCCGAAACTCCCTCGTGGATGGTGGAAGTTCGAAGTCGATCCCGTCACCGGCCGTTGCCGCCACGGCTTGAAAGCTCAGGCATCTAGAGCTCTGCCGAGGATCAATCAGGTGCAGCGAGAAGAAGTGGCGGAGAAGAGCCACGGAAGGAGCAATACCTACCATGGCCTCGCAAACGAAGGCGAAGACGTCAAGAAGGGTCACGAATTGGGGATCAAGGTGCAGCATGTGGATCTGATAATGGGAAAGTACTGCGTTGAGGAAGGCAGAGAAAGGAGGGACCAAGCCGGCCCAAAGGGCTGATACGTCTCCAACATATCTATAATTTTTGATTGTTCCATACTATTGTATTATATGTTTTGGATGTTTATGGGCTTTATTATACACTTTTATATTATTTTTGGGACTAACCTATTAACCCAGAGCCCAGTGCCAGTTTCTATTTTTTCCTTGTTTTAGAGTATCGCAGAAAAGGAAAACCAAACCGAGTCCAATTGACCTGAAATTTCACGGAACTTCTTTTTGGACCAGAAGAAGTCCACGGAGTATCGAAGATGGACCAGGAGAGTCTCGGGCTGCCCACGAGGGTGGGGGCACGCCCCCTGCCTCGTGGACAGCCCAGAGGTCCACCGACGTACGTCTTCCTCCTATATATACCCATATACCCTAAAAACTTCGGGGAGCAGAATAGATCGGGAGTCCCGTCGCCAGAAGCCTCCGTAGCCACCGAAAACCAATCTAGACCCGTTCCAGCACCCTGCCGGAGGGGGAATCCCTCTCTCCGATGGCCATCTTCATCATCCCAACGCTCTCCATGACGAGGAGGGAGTAGTTCTCCCTCGGGGCTGAGGGTATGTACCAGTAGCTATGTGTTTGATTTCTCTCTCTCGTGTTCTTGAGGTGATACGATCTTGATGTATCGCGAGCTTTACTATTATAGTTGGATCTTATGATGTTTCTCCTCCTCTAATCTCTTGTAATGGACTGAGTTTTCCCTTTGAAGTTATCTTATCAGATTGAATCTTTAAGGATTTGAGAACACTTGATATATGTCTTGCGTGGGATACCTGTGGTGAGAATGGGGTACTCTATTGATCCACTTGATGTATGTTTTGGTGATCAACTTGCGGGTTCCGCCCATGAACCTATGCATAGGGGTTGGCACACGTTTTCGTCTTGACTCTCTGGTAGAATCTTTGGGTCACTCTTTGAAGTTCTTTGTGTTGGTTTGAATAGATGAATCTGAGATTGTGTGATGCATATCGTATAATCATACCCGCGGATACTTGAGGTGACATTGGAGTATCTAGGTGACATTAGGGTTTTGGTTGATTTGTGTCTTAAGATGTTATTCTAGTACGAACTCTATGATAGATTGAACGGAAAGAATAGCTTCATGTTATTTTACTACGGACTCTTGAATAGATCGATCATAAAGGATAACTTTGAGGTGGTTTCGTACCCTACCATAATCTCTTCGTTTGTTCTCCGCTATTAGTGACTTTGGAGTGACTCTTTGTTGCATGTTTGTCAGATTTCGGGTTCCGGTAGACCCTTGAGGTTCGAACACTGGGGTGCGCGCGGAGATTTCGCCTCCTACCTACCTGCACCCCTCCGCCTTGCTAGGATCTAAACTAAGGAAAGAACAACACAAGAGACACAGGGTTTATACTGGTTCGGGCCACCGTTGTGGTGTAATACCCTACTCCAGTGTGTGGTGTGGTGGATTGCCTCTTGGGCTGATGATGATGAACAATACAAGGAAGAACAGCCTCGCGAGGGTCTATTCTTGGCTGGGGCGATGAACTGCTGGGAGGAGCTCAGTCACCTTTCTCTCTCTCTCTCCCTCTCTCTCTCTCTCTCTCTCTCTCTCTCTCTCTCTCTCTCTCTCTTTCTCCGTCTGTCCTCTCTGATCTCTGTGTGTGTGTCCGTGTCCCCCTCTATCTTGTGGGTGGCTGATCCTATTTATAGTGGCCCTGGTCCTCTTCCCAAATATCGAGCGGGAAGGGAGCCAACAATGGCGGGCTAATTTGAAGGGGGACAACTAGTACTAGCTACCCTGACAAAAGTAGTCTTCGCCTGCGCAAAGCTCTGGCGATGACGCCGTGTTGGGCTCCACGGTGACCTCCATCTCGTAGTCCTCCTGGTCTTGGTCTCATTGCACCGAAATGGCAACCTTTGCCTAATGCCTTGGTACTCCGCGGCTGCGCTTGCCCCCCTTGCACCAAAGAGGGAAGGAGGACACTGCGCGGACTGGCACCCGCCTGGCACCCTCGGTCGTCATGGCTTGCGTCACGGGCACCTCGTGAGGTACCCCGCCTTGATCTCTCCGCCTCCTCATGAGCCAGCCTGACGAGGTCGTGCCTGAGGAAGCTCCGCGTCGTCCGCCCCGCGAGGGTCTTGGGTTTGTGTTGGTGAAGATGGGCCGCGCTGGGCCCCCCTTTGAGCCACGCCGCAAGCCACAGGCAGGCAAGTCTGGGGACCCCCGTTCCCAGAACGCCGACAGTAGCCCCCGGGCCCAAGGCGCGCCCGGACTTGGCCGTGCAGGGAGGCGGAAGGGCAAGAGCGAAGCGCCGCGGGCCCTAACAGTCTGCGGCCTTGGGCGCCGTGTGGCGGTTGATTGGATGTGGGTGCCTTAGCAACCGCGCGAGTTGATTAAGGAGCGGCACCCACCTAGGCTTCGCTGCTTGCTTTCCCCGGTTGCTGCTCAGATCCCCTTTCTTGCGCCTCTCCTTCCTACCTCCAAAATTTTCAAATCCGCTCCGACCGTGTGACCTAGGAAGCCATGGCGCCTCGCCAGCCCCCGGCCGTAGCTTGGTACTCGTCCGCCCTGGACCCGCCGAACGTGTCGGAGGCGAGCCTTGCCCGGTTGCGCCGGATGGCGACGGCGCGGGGCGTCAACGGGGCGAACGTGTTTAAAGCCGGCTCCGCCACCCCTGAGGGTCAAGGGAGCACCTTCTATCCGCTCTTCGTAAGTGCCATTGCTGCTGGCCTGGTGCCTCCCTTCTCCGAGTTCTTCTTCTCTGTCCTCCGCCACTATAAGCTGCAAGCCCTGCATCTCCACCCCAACTCCGACCTTCTCCTGGCAATCTTCGCCTATTACAAGATTTGCGGGACCAGCTCGCGAACGAGGTCCGCCTTCGCCAAGAGCAGGAAGAAGGCGTGAAGGCTCGCGAGGCAGCTCTCGAGGAGAGGGAGGTCAAGCTCAAGAAACGCCGTGACCGCCTAGGCACACTGGAGCAGGAGTTGGGGGCGAGGAAGGCCAAGCTGGACGACGAGGCCCTGGTTCTTGCCGAGGACCGCGTGGCCTTCACGGAGATGGAGGCGAAGGCTCGCTCCTCACTGAGGATGCTTTACGACAGCGGCCTGGAGAGCCCACTGGCTGGCGCCGAGGACAGCCCCGCCAAGCTGCTTCCCTTCCTGGTTCACGCTCTTGAAGATGTCGCCCTTGGCCTTGGCCCCACGGCCGAGGCCGAGGCGCGTGTCCTATCTTCTGCAGCACTGACGCGGGTCCTCACCCACATCTACCTTCGCGATCCCGGTGTCGACCTCGACAGCCTGCCGGAGCCAGTGAGCGGCGAGCGTGCCGCTGCCGCTGCCGAGGCCGTGAAGGGTCGCGCAGAGGCCCTGCTGGGGAAGTTCCGGGCCTTCAGCACCAAGCCAAAGCAAGGCGCTGTCGACTCCACCGCTCCGTGAGGCGTGCCTGATCCGCGCTGCTCCACCGCTGACAAGTGACTCCGTCGCGGCTCCTGTCCTGCCTTTAATTCCTGCACATGTATTATGCCTCGGGGAGGCGTTTAAACTTGCGTTTGGCATTGAGATAACGGTGTGGACTGTAATATTTGCTTTTGAATTCCTTGAAATTTGCACCTTTCCTTCCTACTTGCTTATGTTCTACACCGGCAGAGCCTGGCCCCGCGCATGCCTCACCCAACGTTGGTCCCGACCGGAAACCAGGACGGGGCCAAGGAGTGAGGGGCCACATGACAAGTTAGGCTCCTGAGTCGCGATGCTCAGGAGTCCCCCTTGGTGCACGAACAGCAAGTAGCGAGATGTGATGCGGGTGGATCTACCGTTCTACGTCTGCAGAGCCCGGCTGCGCGCGTGCCTCACCCAGCGCTGGTCCCGACCGGAAACCAGGACGGGGCCACAAAGTGAGGGGCTACGTGACCAGTTAGGCTCCTGAGTTGCGATGCTCAGGAGTCCCCCTTGACGCTCAAACGGCCTTCGTACCTTGGCTCCGCTCGGGGAGAGACGCGCGACGAACCAGGCCCGGGGGGACCTGGCTGGGCGGCGTGCGTCTGGGTGTGACCCAGGCGGAGCCCCCGTGCCCAGCCCCCTCGCGCGGCACTCCCGAGGGGAGGCGTTACGATGAGGCTAGACGCTGAGCTCTGGGCTCCCTGAGGTTGATGCAGCCCGGGGGCCACCCTCAGTTGTTTATCACCAGCGCGGAGCATAGCGCTACCGTATGTGTACGGGCATAGCCGCTCCTCGGCAGTGTCGTCAGCCAGCGCGGAGCATGGTGCTTCCACTAGTATGTGGGAGGGGGGCCCCTCCGGGAGGAGCCCCCGGGGCGTGTACAGCCTCGCCCTGACACGTGGCTGGCACGGTAGGGCCTGGCGAGGTGTATCTGGGCACCCGTAAGCCAGCGCGGGACTCACGGGGCCCTACCTCTAGGCGGGTTGCGCCTGGCACTGGGCCTTATCTTGTGATGTGTCCCTGCAAATTTGGTTAGATGTCAGCACTCTACGTCCTCGGGTCCCAGCCCTCGAGCTGGTCTCAGCCGTCGCTGGTATGCCAGGTCGCGATGCCATGGACAAGGCCAGAGGGTGAGGGCTGGAGAGCCAATAAGAGCCCTGAGTCGCGATGCTCAGGTACCCCCCCCTTTAACGTGCAAGTGGTCGGCATGGAGAAGAAGAGGTACCGTGGACCGGCATCAAATAATCAAGCATGGTGGGTCTAACGCATAATCGGAAATAAACGCAAATGGGATACATGCCACTGAGCCTGGCCCGAGCGGCTTGGGGATCATGCAGCCTGAGGGGTGCCCCCAACAAGGTAAGCTAACAACATGGAATAAAAAAAGGGATACACGCCGCAGGGACGGACCCACGCGGCCTGGGAATAATGCAGCCCTGGGGGCGCTCCCAGCTGGAAGTAAAACTAGAAGGGTGTCACCTGATGATGTTGAGGACGAAGGAGCGTTGATGTAGCAGGCTCAGTGGGCTGTGGGAGCCGATCCTCACGAGCCCCCAGGCCGAGGGGCCTCGGGAGGCTCCGGAGGCGCTGGCGGCTCCTCGCGGGCCATCTCCATCCCTGCCAGGGCAGCGGAACGCCTGGCCTCTCGTGCCTCCGTGATGCTCCTCATGAGGCGCTGGTACGCGTCAGCCGCGCTCGGCAAGCCTTAAGGCATGCGAACGTAGCTGTGGGGTGGGCCTCCGCAGTGCCCCACTCGCGAGGGCCAGAGGCGCTCCAGAGAGGCGACTCGGTTGAACCCTGGTATGTCGACACAGACGCGCAGCCCACCATCCTCGCCTGGATGGGGGGCCACTGCTGGTAGGCGGCAGCCGCCTCTCATGACCCTTGACTCCTGTAGCTCCTGAATGGCCTTGCTGACGAACTCCTGAGGGTCTGGATCTCCTTGCCTTGCTCCTTCCTGAGGGAAACGTGCTTTGAAACACGCCTCCATGTGGTGCCCAAGCGCCTCCCTCGTGACCCTAGCTAGGTCGGTGGCCCTCTAGGGGAGAGCCCCCGAGCCCTGCCTGAGGAGGGCGCCGAGCGCGCTTTCCTATGCGATGGAAGGAGGCTCCCCCTGGGCAGGCGCGGGCCCAGAGGGGCCTATCTCCTGAGTGGTCGGGCCGGACGATGTCTTCTTCTTCTTAGGGGCGGTCTTATGAAGCCTCCTGCTTCCACGATCCGGGTCTTCCAGTGATGCGGCCTGAAAGGCTCGTTCCAGGGAACACACCGCGTCCTTCTCTTCACAGGGCATCGTGATGACTCCGCCACTTCCTGGCATCTTGAGGACGTTGTAGCCGTGGTGAGTTACGGCCATGAACTTGGCCAGCGCTGGGTACCCAAGGATGGCGTTGTACGACAGGCAAATGTGAGCGACGACGAAGTCGATGAGCTCGGTGCGGTAGTTGTCGCGTGCCCCGAAGGTGACAGGGAGGCGGACCTGCCCAATCGGGACCGTGGAGCCGTCGGTGATACCGGAGAAAGGCTTGGTTGGCTGAAGCTGGCTGTATGGCACTTGGAGGTTGTTGAATGTTTCCACGGACAGGACGTTGAGCCCTGCCCCGCCATCGATGAGGGTCTTGGTGATCACCACGTTGTTGATGATTGGGGAACAAAGCATCGGGAGGACTCCGGTTGTAGCCGCACACTTGAGCTGATCTGCCGAGCTGAACGTGATGGCGCACGCCGACCACCTGAGAGGGCGCGTCGCTTCGAGCCTGGGGAGGACTGCGTTCACTTCACGGGCGAACTGCTTGAAGATGCGTTGAGAGGCTGGGGCTTGTGCCCCGCCCAGGATGCAGGCGATCACGCGCGGCTCCTGGAAGCCCCCAGCCCCCTCGTCCTGGTGGCGGTACTCGTTTCTCCTTGGCTGCGGCGGCAGTGGTGGGAGGCCTGCGTTGCCTTGCGGGCGATCCTCGCGAGGCTGATCCCTCCAGTCCCCCTCGCGAGGCTGATCCCTCCAGCCTCCCTCGCGAGGCGGGTCTTGCCAGCGATCCTTGCGAGGTTGGTCGCGCCACCCTTGGCGTGGGCCACGATCTTCCCAACGTCCTGCGTTCCTTCCTCCTCCTCGGCCGTAGCCCCGGTCACTGTGGTCAGGGCGACGGCCGATCCTTCCTTCTCGCACGGCTCGAAGCTCTTGACATTCGTTGGTGTTGTGGGTGTGGAGGTCGTGGTACACACAGTAGCGGCCGCCCTTGGAAGGTTCGGGCTGATCTATGCCTCGCTTGGTGTCTGGTTTTGCCGCGAGCACGGCAGCTCCCTTGCGCTTCACATCCTTGGCCTTGGGCTTCTTCTCTTCTGGGTCCGCGGCAGACAGCTCGAGGAGGGAGAGACGCCCTTCCTCGGCCCTGGCGCACTTGGTTGCCAGGTTGAACAGCTCCAAGGAAGTGCACAGGTCTTCATGCATCGCCAGCTCCTCCTTCATCTTGACATCGCGCATGCCGTCGGAGAAGGCCGAGATGATGGCCTCCTCGGTCACCTTGGGAATCTTGAGGCGCGCGTTGTTGAAGCGCTGGATGTACTTCTGCAGGGTCTCCCCGGGCTATTGCTTGATGCGGCGCATGTTGCTTACGGCGGGTGGCCGGTCGCGAGTGCCTTGGAAGTTGGCGATGAAGCGGGTGCGCATCTCGTCCCAGGAGGAGATTGTGCCTGGAGCCAGGTTCAGGAGCCAGGTGCGGGCCCCGTCCTTGAGTGCCATGGGGAACCAATTCGCCATGACCTTCTCGTCTCCGTTGGCAGCTTCGATGCCTAGCTCGCAGAGCTGGAGGAACTCCGCAGGGTCAGCCGTGCCGTCGTAGCGAGGAGGCAAGTCTGGCTTGAACTTGCCGGGCCATGCGACGCTGCGTAGCTCGGCGGTGAAGGCGCGGCAGCCTGCTGTGGCCACGGGAGGCCTTGGATGATGGGGAGCTTGGTCTTGCATGTCCCCACGCGCTGCAGCTGGGAGCAGCGCGGGGTCTTGACACGCGGGAGCAGGAGCATGGTCGCGACGTGCTGGAGCAGGGAGCGCCCTGGCAGCTTCTTGCGGGCGAGGGACTTCTTGACAGCTCTGCTCTTGCTGCACTGGCGCCTGACGGAGCGGGTTCCGCCCAGGGGCCACGCGCCTTGGATCCATGGCGCCTTCCTGAGGAGGAGGCGGTCGGGGCGCCGCCGGAGCTTCATTGCCCGCGCGGGGTGGGGTGCGGTGCAGCGGAACGGACGGCGCAGGAGAGCCCCCTGCGGCGCGGACGAGCTCGGCGACGCGGTCGAGCCATTCTTCGTAGACGTCATCGACGGGGCGGTAGCGCAGGAGCTCATTCACCGCGATGAGTGCAGCTCGAGCCTCCATGGGCGCGCGGAGCGCGCGGGACGAAGAACCAGCTGGGGTGAGCGAGGGAGTTGCGGTGCGGCCGTCTTGCCGCATGGACGGATGCTGGGATGATGCTTGCCGCTCGTCCCCTGCCGGGCCGGTGGCGGCGTTGACGGCAGGTGACGGGGAACGGCGAGGGTGCCCGCCGACAGGGGCCGTCTTGGCGACGTGGGAAGCGAGCATGGCCCGGCGCTCGGCGCGGGCCCGACGAGCGTCAGACATGGGCGTGATGGTCGGAGGAGAACGGGGTGGTGGAAGACGTATCCCGGCGCACCCCTACCTGGCGCGCCAAATGTCGGATTTCGGGTTCCGGCAGACTCTTGAGGTTCGAACACTGGGGTGCGCGCAGAGATTTCGCCTCCTACCTACCGGCACCCCTCCGCCTTGCTAGGATCTAAACTAAGGAAAGAACAACACAAGAGACACAGGGTTTATACTGGTTCGGGCCACCGTTGTGGTGTAATACCCTACTCCAGTGTGTGGTGTGGTGGATTGCCTCTTGGGCTGATGATGATGAACAATACAAGGAAGAACAGCCTCGCGAGGGTCTATTCTTGGCTGGGGCGATGAACTGCTGGGAGGAGCTCAGTCACCTTTCTCTCTCTCTCTCTTTCTCCGTCTGTCCTCTCTGATCTCTGTGTGTGTGTCCGTGTCCCCCTCTATCTTGCGGGTGGCTGATCCTATTTATAGTGGCCCTCGTCCTCTTCCCAAATATCGAGCGGGAAGGGAGCCAACAATGGCGGGCTAATTTGAAGGGGGGCAGCTAGTACTAGCTACCCTGACAAAAGTAGTCTTCGCCTGCGCAAAGCTCTGGTGATGACGCCGTGTTGGGCTCCACGGTGACCTCCGTCTCGTAGTCCTCCTGGTCTTGGTCTCGTTGCACCGAAATGGCAACCTTTGCCTGATGCCTCGGTACTCCGCGGCTGCGCTTGGCCCCCTTGCACCAAAGAGGGAAGGAGGACACTGCGCGGGCTGGCACCCGCCTGGCGCCCTCGGTTGTCATGGCTTGCGTCACGGGCACCTCGTGAGGTACCCCACCTTGATCTCTCCGCCTCCTCGTGAGCCAGCCTGACGAGGCCGTGCCTGAGGAAGCTCCGCATCGTCCGCCCCGCGAGGATTGGCCCCTCGCGAGGGTCTTGGGTTTGTGTTGGTGAAGATGGGCCGTGCTGGGCCCCCCTTTGAGCCACGCCACAGGCCGCATGCAGGCAAGTATGGGGACCCCCATTCCCAGAACGCCGACAATGTTGAAGGATAGTTATATGATCCAATTATGTTATTATTGTTGAGAAAACTTGCACTAGTGAAAGTATGAACCCTAGGCCTTGTTTCAACGCATTGCAATACCGTTTGTGCTCACTTTTATCATTAGTTACCTTGCTATTTTTATATTTTCAGAATACAAAAACCTTTATCTACCATCCATATACCACTTGTATCACCATCTCTTCGCCGGACTAGTGCACCTATACAATTTACCATTGTATTGGGTGTGTTGGGGACACAAGAGACTCTTTGTTATTTGGTTGCAGGGTTGCTTGAGAGAGACCATCTTCATCCTATGCCTCCTACGGATTGATAAACCTTAGGTCATCCACTTGAGGGAAATTTGCTACTGTCCTACAAACCTCTGCACTTGGAGGCCCAACAACGTCTACAAGAAGAAGGTTGTGTAGTATACATCAAGCTCTTTTCTGGCGCCGTTGCCCGGGAGGTTAGCGCTTGAAGGTATATCTTTAGATCTTGCAATCGGATCTTTTTGTTTCTTGTTTTAGCACTAGTTTAGTTTATAAAAGAAAACTACAAAAAAAATGGAATTGAGTTTGCCTCATACGCTTCATCCTTTAAATATCTTTCGTGAGTATGATGGAAAGGAAAATTGTGCCAAAGTGTTAGAAGAATAATGCATTGAAATGTTTGGCACTAAATATTTGAAAGATGAGCATGATTGCAATGTTGTTAGTATAAATTCCTTGAATATCCATGATGCTAATGATATGCAAAGCCACAAGCTTGGGGAAGCTATGTTTGATGAAGATGATATTTTTTGTCCCCCAAGTTTTGATGAGCAAATTTATTATGATGAAAGCATGCCTCCTATTTATGATGATTATATTGATGAAAGTGGATTTGGAGAGGTCATGACTTTATTTTGTGATGAATCCGCTATTCCGGAAGAGGTTCCAATTGATTATGAGAACAAAGTTGCTATCTATGATGATTATTGTGATGACTTGTATGCTATAAAGAATAATGATATCCATGAAACTTGACATCATGATTTTAGTTTTCAATTGGATTATGCCTCACATGATAATTATTTTGTTGAGTTTGCTCCCACTATTATTCATGAGAAGAATTTTGCTTGTGTGGAGAGTAATAAAATTTCTATGCTTGTAGATCATGAAAAGAATGCTTTAGGTGCTGGTTATATTGTTGAATTCATTCATGATGCTACTGAAAATTATTATGAGGGAGGAATATATGCTTGTAGGAATTTCAATAATATCATGTTTCCTCTCTATGTGCTTAAAATTTTGAAGTTATGCTTGTTTTACCTTCCTATGCAAGTTGATTCTTGTTCCCACAAGTTGTTTGCTCACAAAATCCCTATGCATAGGAAGTGGGTTAGACTTAAATGTGCTAGTCATATTCTTCACGATGTTCTCTTTATGTTTCAATTCTTATCCTTTATGTGAGCATCATTGAAATCATCATGCCTAGCTAGGGGCGTTAAACGATAGCGCTTGTTGGGAGGCAACCCAACTTTATTTTTCTTCCTTGATTTTTTCTCCTGTATAATAATAAATTAATTTATCTAGCCTCTGTTATGATTGAGTTTTTATGTTTTAATTAGTGTTTGTGCCAAGTAGAACCGTTGGGAAGACTTGGGGAAAGTCTTGTTGACCTTGCTGTAAAAACCAGAAACTTTAGCGCTCGCGAGAACTGCTGCCATTTTTATTTGGAAAGTGCTATTTAGTTAATTATTTTTTCAGATGATTAATAGATAACTTCCTCACTAGAGCAATTTATTTTAGAATTTTTGGGGTTCCAGAAGTTTGTGTTAGTTACAGATTACCACAGAATGTTCTGTTTTTGACAGATTCTGTTTTTCGTATGTTGATTGCTTATTTTAATCAATCTATGGCTAGTAAAATAGTTTATAAACCATAGAGAAGTTGGAATACATTAGGTTTAACACCAACATAAATAAAGAATGATTTCATTACAGTACCTTGAAGTGGTGTTTTCTTTTCTTTTGCTAACGGAGCTCACGAGATTCTCTTGTTAAGTTTTGTGTTGTGAAGTTTTCAAGTTTTGGGTAAAGATTTGATGGATTATGGAACAAGGAGTGGCAAGAGCCTAAGCTTGGGGATTCCCAAGGCACCCCAAGGCAATTTTCAAGGACAACCAAGAGCCTAAGCTTGGGGATTCCCCGGAAGGCATCCCCTCTTTCGTCTTCATTCATCGGTAACTTTACTTGGAGCTATATTTTTATTCACCACATGATATGTGTTTTTCTTGGAGCGTCATTTTATTTTATTTTATTGTGCTTGATGTTTGAATAAAATACAAATATCTGAAATTCTTAAATGTTAGAGAGTCTTCACATAGTTACATAATTATTCGACTACTTATTGATCTTCACTTATATCTTTCAAAGTAGTTTGTCATTTGCTCTAGTGCTTCACTTATATCCTTTTAGATCATGGTGGTGGTTTTATTTTATAGAAATTAAGGAACTCTCATGCTTCACTTATATAATTTCGAGAGTCTTTAGAACAGCATCGTAGTTTGCTTTGGTTATGAATTTAGTCCTAATATGATGGGCATCCAAGAGGGATATAATAAAAACTTTCATATAAAGTGCATTGAATACTATGAGAAGTTTGATACTTGATGATTGTTTTGAGATTTGAGGATGGTAATATTAGAGTCATTCTAGTGAGTAGTTGTGAATTTGACAGATACTTGTGTTAAAGTTTGTGATTCCCGTAGCATGCACGTATGGTGAACCGTTATGTGATGAAGTTGGAGCATGATTTATTTATTGATTGTCTTCCTTATGAGTGGCGGTTGGGGACGAGCGATGGTCTTTTCCTACCAATCTATCCCCCTAGGAGCATGCGAGTAGTACTTTGTTTCGATAACTAATAGATTTTTGCAATAAGTATGTGAGTTCTTTATGACTAATGTTGAGTCCATGGATTATACGCACTCTCACCGTTCATAATTATTACATACATGTCACTCTTGATTCATTGCACATCCCAGTACACCGACGGAGGCATTCATATAGAGTCATATCTTGCTCTAAGTATCGAGTTGTCATTCTTGAGTTGTAAGTAAATAAAAGTGTGATGATCATCATTATTAGAGCATTGTCCCAGTGAGGAAAGGATGGTGGAGACTATGATTCCCCCACAAGTCGGGAAGAGACTCCGAACTAAAAAAAGAGGCCATAAAAAAGAAGAGAAAAGGCCCAAATAAAAAAAAGGCCATAAAAAGGAGAAAAGGCCCAAATAAAAAAGAGAGAAAAAGAGAGAAGGGGTAATGCTACTATCCTTTTACCACACTTGTGCTTCAAAGTAGCACCATGATCTTCATGATAGAGAGTCTCCTATGTTGTCACTTTCATATACTAGTGGGAATTTTTCATTATAGAACTTGTCTTGTATATTCCAATGATGGGCTTCCTCAAAATGCCCTAGGTCTTCGTGAGCAAGCGAGTTGGATGCACACCCATTTAGTTCCTTTTGTTGAGCTTTCATATACTCATAGCTCTAGTGCATCCGTTGCATGGCAATCCCTACTCACTCACATTGATATCTATTAATGGGCATCTCCATAGCCCGTTGATACGCCTAGTTGATGTGAGATTATCTTCTCCCTTTTTGTCTTCTCCACAACCACCATTCTATTCCACATATAATGCTATGTCCATGGCTCACGCTCATGTATTGCGTGAAGATTAAAAAAGTTTGAGAACATTAAAAGTATGAAACAATTGCTTGGCTTGTCATCGGGGTTGTGCATGATTTAAACATTTTCTATGGTGAAGATAGAGCATAGCTAGACTATATGATTTTGTAGGGATAGCTTTCTTTGGCCATGTTATTTTCAGAAGACATGATTACTTTGTTAGTATGCTTGAAGTATTATTATTTTTATGTCAATATTAAACTTTTGTCTTGAATCTTATGGATCTGAATATTCTTGCCACAATAAAGAGAATTACATGGATAAATATGTTAGGTGGCATTCCACATCAAAAATTCTATCATTTACCTACTCGAGGACGAGCAGGAATTAAGCTTGGGGATGTTGATACGTCTCCAACATATCTATAATTTTTGATTGTTCCATGCTATTATATTATCTATTTGGATGTTTATGGGCTTTATTATACACTTTTATATTATTTTTGGGACTAACCTATTAACCCAGAGCCCAGTGCCAGTTTCTGTTTTTTCCTTGTTTTAGAATATCGCAGAAAAGGAAAACCAAACCGAGTCCAATTGAGTTGAAATTTCACGGAACTTATTTTTGGACCAGAAGAAGCCCACGGAGTATCGGAGATGGACCAGGAGAGTCTCGGGCTGCCCACGAGGGTGGGGGGCGCGCCCCCTACCTCGTGGACAGCCCGGAGGTCCACCGACGTACTTCATCCTCCTATATATACCCATATACCCTAAAAACTTCGGGGAGTAGAATAGATCGGGAGTCCCGCCGCCAGAAGCCTCCGTAGCCACCGAAAACCAATCTAGACCCGTTACAGCACGCTGCCGGAGGGGGAATCCCTCTCTCCGATGGCCATCTTCATCATCCTGACGCTCTCCATGACAAGGAGGGAGTAGTTCTCCCTCGGGGCTGATGGTATGTACCAGTAGCTATGTGTTTGATTTCTCTCTCTCGTGTTCTTAAGGTGATACGATCTTGATGTATCGCGAGCTTTGCTATTATAGTTGGATCTTATGATGTTTCTCCTCCTCTACTCTGTTGTAATGGACTGAGTTTTCCCTTTGAAGTTATCTTATCAGATTGAATCTTTAAGGATTTGAGAACACTTGATGTATGTCTTGCGTGGGATACCTGTGGTGACAATGGGGTACTCTATTGATCCACTTGATGTGTGTTTTGGTGATCAACTTGCGGGTTCCGCCCATGAACCTATGCATAGGGGTTGGCACACGTTTTCGTCTTGACTCTCTGGTAGAATCTTTGGGTCACTCTTTGAAGTTCTTTGTGTTGGTTTGAATAGATGAATCTGAGATTGTGTGATGCATATCGTATAATCATACCCACGGATACTTGAGGTGACATTGGAGTATCTAGGTGACATTAGGGTTTTGGTTGATTTGTGTCTTAAGATGTTATTCTAGTACGAACTCTATGATAGATTGAACGGAAAGAATAGCTTCATGTTATTTTACTACGGACTCTTGAATAGATCGATCATAAAGGATAACTTTGAGGTGGTTTCGTACCCTACCATAATCTCTTCGTTTGTTCTCCGCCATTAGTGACTTTGGAGTGACTCTTTGTTGCATGTTGAAGGATAGTTATATGATCCAATTATGTTATTATTGTTGAGAGAACTTGCACTAGTGAAAGTATGAACCCTAGGCCTTGTTTCAACGCATTGCAATACTGTTTGTGCTCACTTTTATCATTAGTTACCTTGCTGTTTTTATATTTTCATATTACAAAACCTTTATCTACCATCCATATACCACTTGTATCACCATCTCTTTGCCGAACTAGTGCACCTATACAATTTACCATTGTATTGGGTGTGTTGGGGACACAAGAGACTCTTTGTTATTTGGTTGCAGGGTTGCTTGAGGGAGACCATCTTCATCCTATGCCTCCTACGGATTGATAAACCTTAGGTCATCCACTTGAGGGAAATTTGCTACTGTCCTACAAACCTCTGCACTTGGAGGCCCAACAACGTCGACAAGAAGAAGGTTGTGTAGTAGACATCAAGGGCGTCAATGAAGAAGGGGACCTCAGTGGCCACCTGGTCAATGCGAGCGCGAGATGCAGGCCAAGCCACCATATTTCCCCACTCATTGAAGCTGGAGGCGAGCATGGGGGGCACCTTGCCCATGGCCTCATCGTTGAGCACTAGCGATCGGCTAACTGCGGGCTCGACGGCCAGGGGCGCACTAGCCAAATACAGAGGCTTCTTCCCCTTATCCGCTTGCGTCGGCGCCATGGCAATGGGGTGAGCAGAGCTAAGTTCAGGTTGGAAAGAGGAGCAGAGTCCGGGGGGAGCAGAGGAATTGGAGGAGAATGGCGCAAGCGATGGAAGAATAACCGTGTAGACCGCGGTGGCCGTCTAGCCAGGCGGGTATCAAGGCAGCGTGGGGAAGCAGAGACGCCCATGTCCAATCAACTGCCACGCGTCGACCAAGGCCGCAGGCTATTGGGGGCCCGCGGCGCTTTGCACTTGACATGTGGCTTCGGCTCGAAGCCAAGCCCGAGCACGCCTTGGGCCCGGGGGCTACTGTCGGCGTTCTGGGAATGGGGGTCCCCAGACTTGCCTGCCTGCGGCCCACGGCGTGGCTTTGCTAGCAGGCCTGTACGGCCCATCTTCATCAACAAGGCATTCAAGACCCTCACGAGGGGCCAAGCCTCGCGAGGCGGACGACACAAGACCTCCTCAGGAGCGGCCTCGCCAGGCTGGCTCACGAGGGGTGGAGAGTTCAAGGTCAGGCAAACCTCACGAGGTTCTAGTGACGTGAGCCATGACGATAGAGACCAGGCGGGCGCCAGCGCGCGTAGCGTCCTTGTTTCCTCTTTGGTGCTACGGGGGCAAGCACAGGCGCGCAGTACCGAGGCATCAAGCAAAGGTTTCCATATCGGTGCAACGAGACCAAGACCAGAAGGACGGCAGGACGGAGGTCACCGTGGACCCCAAGACGGCGTCACCACCAGAGCCTTTGGCAGGCGAAAACTGCTTTTGTCAGGATAAGCTGTACTAGTTGTCCCCTTTCAAATTGGTCATTGTTGGCTCCCTCCCCGCTCAATATTTGGGGAGAGGACCAGGGCCTCTATAAATAGCCGCCACCTAGGGGGATCGATCGATTGGGAGGTGAGATCAAGAGAGATCAAGAGAGACCAGAACACACACAAGTTCACCAAGCACAAGAACACCTCAACCTCAGGAGGCTGTTCTTCCCCTTGTATTGTCCATCATCAGCCCAAGAGGCAATCCGCCACCACCACACTTGAGTAGGGTATTACAGCACAACGGTGGCCCGAACCAGTATAAATCTTGTGTCCTTTGTGTTGCGAGTTTGTCGAGTTTGTTCGTAAGATCTTAGCTGATCTAGGACATGGATTGGTAGGGGGGAGATCTTCGCGCGCACCCAGTGTTTGAACGTTAAGGGTTTTTCCGGAACCCGTGATCAGACAGAGGACGTCTAACTTGTTTTTGCAGGGCATGTTGTGATGTAATATGGTCAAGGCATGATGCTAAATTTTATTGTATGAGATGATCATGTTTTGTAACGGAGTTATCGGCAACTGGCAGGAGCCATATGGTTGTCACTTTATTGTATGCAATCTAATCGCCCTGTAATTGCTTTACTTTATCACTAAGCGGTTGCGATAGTCGTAGAAGCAATAGTTAGCGAGAAGACAATGATGCTACGATGGAGATCAAGGTGTCGCGCCGGTGGCGATGGTGATCATGACGGTGCTTTGGAGATGGAGATCAAAGGCACAAGATGATGATGGCCATATCATATCACTTATATTGATTGCATGTGATGTTTATCCTTTATGCATCTTATTCTGCTTGATTGATGGTAGCATTATAAGATGATCTCTCACTAAATTTCAAGGTACAAGTGTTCTCCCTGAGTATGCACCATTGCCAAAGTTCGTCGTGCCGAGACACCACGTGATGATCGGGTGTAATAAGCTCTACATTCACATACAACGGGTGCAAGCCAGTTTTGCACACACAGAAATACTCGGTTTAAACTTGATGAGCCTAGCATATGTAGATATGGCCTCGGAACACTGAGACCGAAAGGTTGAGCGTGAATCAGATAGTAGATATAATCAACATAATGATGTTCACCATCGGAAACTACTCCATTTCATGTGATGATCGGTCATGGTTTAGTTGATTTGGATCACGTGATAACTTAGATGATTAGAGGGATGTCTATCTAAGTGGGAGTTCTTAAATATGATTAATTGAAATTTTATTTATCATGAACTTAGTACCTGATAGTATTTTGCTTGTCTATGTTGTTGTAGATAGATGGCCCGTGATGTAGTTCTGTTAAATTTTAAAGTGTTCCTTGAGAAAGCAAAGTTGAAAGATGATGGTAGCAATTACACGGACTAGGTCCGTAACTTGAGGATTATCCTCATTGCTGCACAGAAGAATTACATCCTGGAAGCACCGCTAGGTGCCAAACCCGCTGCAGTAGCAACGCCAGATGTTACAAACGTTTGGCAGAGCAAAGCTGATGACTACTCGGTAGTTCAGTGTGCCATGCTTTACGGCTTAGAACTGGGACTTCAATGATGTTTTGAACGTCATGGAGCATATGAGATGTTCCAGGAGTTGAAGTTAATATTTCAAGCAAATGCCCGAATTGAGAGATATGAAGTCTCCAATAAGTTCTACAGCTGCAAGATGGAGGAGAATAGTTCTGTTAGTGAACATATACTCAGAATGTCTGGGTACCATAACCACTTGACTCAACTGGGAGATAATCTTCATGTTGATAGTGTCATTGATAGAGTTCTTCAATCAGTGCCACCAAGCTACAAGAGCTTCGTGATAAACTATAACATGCAAGGGATGGATAAGACGATTCCCGAGCTCTTCGCAATGCTAAAAGTTGCGGAGGTAGAAATCAAGAAGGAGCATCAAGTGTTGATGGTCAACAAGACCACCAGTTTCAAGAAAAAAGGTAAAGGGTAGAAGAAAGGGAACTTCAAGAAGAACGGAAAACAAGTTTCTTCTCAAGAGAAGAAATCCAAGTCTGTACCTAAGCCTGAAACTGAGTGCTTCTACTGCAAAGGGACTGGTCACTGGAAGCGGAACTGCCCCAAGTATTTGGCGGATAAGAAGGAGGCAAGGTGAACAAAGGTATATGTGATATACATGTTATTGATGTGTACCTTACTAAAGCTCGCAGTAGTACCTGGGTATTTGATACTGGTTCTGTTTCTAATATTTGCAACTCGAAATAGGGACTACGGATTATGCGAAGATTGGCTAAGGACGAGGTGACGATGCACGTGGGAAATGGTTCAAAAATCAATGTGATCGCCGTCGGCACGCTAACTCTACATCTACCTTCGGGATTAGTTTTAGACCTGAATAATTGTTATTTGGTGCCAGCGTTGAGCATGAACATTATATCTGGATCTTGTTTGATGCGAGACTGTTATACATTTAAATCGGAGAATAATGGTTGTTCTATTTATATGAGTAATATCTTTTATGGTCATGCACCCTTGAAGAGTGATCTATTTTTAATGAATCTCGATGGTAGTGATACACATATTCATAATGTTGAAGCCAAAAGATGCAGAGTTGATAATGATAGTGCAACTTATTTGTGGCATTGCCGTTTAGGTCATATTGGTGTAAAGCGCATGAAGAAACTCCATTCTGATGGACTTTTGGAATCACTTGGTACTTGCGAACCATGCCTCATGGGCAAGATGACTAAAACGCCGTTCTCCGGAACTATGGAGCGAGCAACAGATTTGTTGGAAATCATACATACCTATGTATGTGGTCCGATGAATGTTGAGGCTCACGGTGGGTATCGTTATTTTCTCACCTTCACAGATGATTTGAGCAGATATGGGTATATCTACTTGATGAAACATAAGTCTAAAACATTTGAAAAGTTCAAAGAATTTTAGAGTGAAGTGGAAAATCATCATAACAAGAAAATCAAGTTTCTACGATCTGATCGTGGAGGAGAATATTTGAGCTACGAGTTTGGTCTTCATTTGAAACAATATCGAATAGTTTCGCAACTTATGCCACCCGGAACACCACAGTGTAATGGTGTGTCCGAACGTCGTAATCGTACTTTACTAGATATGGTGCGATCTAGGATGTCTCTTTCTGATTTACCTCTTTCGTTTTAGGGTTACGCTTTAGAGATAGATGCATTCACGTTAAATAGGGCACCATATAAATCTGTTGAGACGACGCCTTATGAACTATGGTTTGGCAAGAAACCAAAGTTGTCGTTTCTTAAAGTTTGGGGCTGCGATGCTTATGTGAAAAAGCTTCAACCTGATAAGCTCGAACCCAAATCGGAGAAATGTGTCTTCATAGGATACCCAAAGGAGACTGTTAGGTACACCTTCTATCACAGATCAGAAGGCAAGACATTTGTTGCTAAGAATGGATCCTTTCTAGAGAGGGAGTTTCTCTCGAAAGAAGTGAGTGGGAGGAAAGTAGAACTTGATGAGGTAACTGTACCTGCTCCCTTATTCGAAAGTAGTACATCACAGAAACCGGTTCCTGTGACACCTACACCAATTAGTGAGGAAGAAAATGATGATAATCATGAAAATTCAGATCAAGTTACTACCGAACCTCGTAGGTCAACCAGAGTAAGATCCGCACCAGAGTGGTACGGTAATCCTGTTCTGGAGGTCATGTTACTTGACCATGACGAACCTATGAACTATGAGGAAGCGATGATGAGCCCAGATTCCACAAAATGGCTTGAGGCCATGAAATCTGAGATAGGATCCATGTATGAGAACAAAGTGTGGACTTTAGTCAACTTGCCTGATGATCGACAAGCCATCGAGAATAAATGGATCTTCAAGAAGAAGACTGACACTGACGGTAACGTTACTGTCTACAAAGCTCGACTTGTTACGAAAGGTTTTCGACAAGTTCAAGGAGTTGACTACGATGAGACCTTCTCACCCGTAGCGATGCTTAAGTTCGTCTGAATCATGTTAGCAATTGCCGCATTTTATGATTATGAAATTTGGCAAATGGATGTAAAGACTGCATTCTTGAATGGATTTCTAGAAAAAAGTTGTATATGATGCAACCTGAAGGTTTTATCGATCCAAAGGGTGCTAACAAAGTGTGGAAGCTCCAGCAATCCATTTATGGACTGGTGCAAGCCTCTCGGAGTTGGAATAAACGTTAAGATAGTGTGATCAAAGCATATGGTTTTATACAGACTTTTGGAGAAGCCTGTATTTACAAGAAAGTGAGTGGGAGCTCTGTAGCATTTCTAATATTATATGTGGATGACATATTGTTGATTGGAAATGATATAGAATTTCTGGATAGCATAAAAGGATACTTGAATAAGAGTTTTTCCATGAAAGACCTCGGTGAAGCTGCTTATATATTGGGCATCAAGATCTATAGAGATAGATCAAGACGCTTAATTGGACTTTCACAAAGCACATACCTTGATAAAGTTTTGAAGAAGTTCAAAATGGATCAAGCTAAGAAAGGGTTCTTTCCTGTGTTACAAGGTGTGAAGTTGAGTAAGACTCAATGCCCGACCACTACAGAAGATAGAGAGAAAATGAAAAGTGTTCCCTATGTTTCAGCCATAGGCTCTATCATGTATGCAATGCTGTGTACCAGACCTGGTGTGTGCCTTGCTATTAGTTTAGCAGGGAGGTACCAAAGTAATCCAGGAGTGGATCACTGGACAGCAGTCAAGAACATCCTGAAATACCTGAAAAGGACTAAGGATATGTTTCTCGTTTATGGAGGTGACAAAGAGCTCGTCGTAAATGGTTACGTCGATGCAAGCTTTGACACTGATCCGGACAATTCTAAATCGCAAACCGGATACGTGTTTATATTGAACGGTGGAGCTGTCAGTTGGAGCAGTTCTAAACAAAGCGTCGTGGCGGGATCTACGTCTGAAGTGGAGTACATAGTTGCTTCAGAAGCAGCAAATGAAGGAGTCTGGATGAAGGAGTTCATATCCGATCTAGGTGTCATACCTAGTGCATCGGGTCCAATGAAAATCTTTTGTGACAATACTGGTGCAATTGCCTTGGCAAAGGAATCCAGATTTCACAAGAGAACTGTTGGGGATATTACTACTGGGCATAAACCGGCCTATCTGGGTCGGGTTAACTTCGTCAGTAGTTAAGTATATTAAAGCCCAAGAAGGCAGATGAGGGCTCAAGGCCCATGGTCGGTTCAAGGCCTATAGCTGTAAACCGGCGTTGGTAGTTAACTTGTATTATAAGTTAGGAATAAGTGGAGACCAAACCGAGCCGGTATTGGGACTCTGTGAACCGACGGGTGTCACCCATGTATATAAGGGGACGACCCGGCGGCGGTTCAGGGACAATAGACAATAACTCGAGACATAGGCGAAGCTTATTTGCTCCCTAGTCATCGAAACCCTATCAATTCCATCACAACTAGACGTAGGCTTTTACCTTCATCGAAGGGGCCGAACTAGTATAAACTCTCTTGCGTCCCTGCGTCCTCTTTAACCCCTTCAAGCTAACCCGTCGCGATGGCTCCACGACTAAGTCCTTTCTCTAGGACATCTGCCGTGACAAAACCACGACAGTTGGCGCCCACCGTGGGGCAATCGCACGATGGTTTCAAGTTCTTGGAGGGCTGCTTTGAAGGACTCAAGGGCTACGCCGTGGGCCGGATGACTAAGAGTCGTCGCGGCAAGCTCAACATCAATGATGCAGGCTGGGGCCCCGAGGCCGGCTCAGTTGAGTACAGGTACCGGGTCCCCTTTGGTGGCATACATGTTTTCATCGGCAAGATCGGAGAACCGGGCCCTGAGCCTGATATCTGCACCGACCTCGTTGAAACGGCTCAGCGTGCGCGATCTGCCTGGGTTAAACCGGCCATGAAGTGTGCCTTCGTGGGAGTCATCCATGGAGGAGGTCATGAGGACGGATCGGGATCTGGCGGCGAGACAGTCATTTACTCCAGCGATGAGTCATCCGGAGAAACCGAATCTCTTTATCAGCTACAAGATGGCCGGATTGGGGGCTGTTTCGATGGTGACAGTATTCCGGACCCCTCTGATCTACCCAACCGAGTTGGAATATTCATGGCTGGCACACAAGCAGCACTTCATTCTTCGACTGCTGCGCCAATAACCTCCGGATCAGCAACGGTGACAGCTGCTGGGGCAAGGAGCTCTGCGCGCCCGTCGGCTCAAGTTCTATCAGATCTGTTTGATGCATTGGCTGTGCTTATGGCCGAGGCTAATCCGGAGGATCAGGAAGTCCACAACGCGGAGATTGCAAAAGTGAAGGAACAGATCACCCAGGCCAAGGCGGACCTGGTAGCTGAGGATGCCAGGATGACCGC
Source organism: Triticum urartu (assembly GCF_003073215.2). Taxonomy (NCBI): domain Eukaryota; kingdom Viridiplantae; phylum Streptophyta; class Magnoliopsida; order Poales; family Poaceae; genus Triticum; species Triticum urartu. The sequence goes on along the minus strand of NC_053026.1, from coordinate 112,303,030 downwards.
AGAGCGGGCCGCTTTAGACGCACAAGCCTACAGGCTCATGTTGGACCAGAACGCGTCGCATGAAGTCATGAAGAGGAAGTATCGATCCCGTTTGCCTTCGGTTTTCGAGGCCAGAGACCTTTTCAACACCCCAGGAGCAGGAACCAGTAATCCGCTGGAGGTAAACCGGACGGAAGCCCCTGCGACCGGCGCGCCGATTCAGCCCCGTCGGATGGATCTGCCTCGTCAAAATACTCTTATACCTCAGGCTGTTTCGACACCTCCGGGTCACTACTCCAACCCGATGGACAATCTCGTTGCCGCTGCTGCACGGCTGGAGGCCATTCCAATTGAAGGTGACTCGCTGCAGGCAGTAGAGACGCGAGGGGTCAAGGAGCTTCTGAGGACAGCTTTGGTCCAACAGGAAGCATACTCGTACAGCCGCGATCGGATCCACTCGACCCCCCGTCCAAGCCGGAGCTATAGCAGACATATGGATGAACCGGCAGTGTCGAGTAATGAACGACGTGGAGCACCCCGTGGCAACAACCCGGCGGGTGGGACCGATAACGCTCAGGAAGTGGTGGACCGGGCCCGAGCGCACAGGGAGGCCGAGTTAGCCGCACAACATCAAGCTCGGCAGCTCACGCCGGTTCATCCAACTATCTCGATCGAACCGGGTGTTACTTCTAGTTCTTTGGGGGTGCCTTGCCTTGTCCCCACTTTACGCAATGTGCGCCTGCCCAAGGATTTCAAAGGCCCGTGCAAAGTACCAAATTACACGGCGGATCAACCTCCAGAGACATGGGTGGAGAGCTATGAGATGGCCATGGAGATGCTTGATGTGGATGACGCGGCGTGTGCGAAATACTTCACCATGATGCTTGAAGGAACGGCCCGTACTTGGTTAAAAAGCTTGCCGGCTAATTCTATCAGTTCATGGGCCCAATTACGAGCCCGGTTTATCAGCAATTTCAAGGATACATGTAAACAGCCTATGTTGATAGTGGACTTAGCTGCCTGCGTCCAGGAGGAAGGAGAATCGACGACTCATTGGGTGCACCGGGTTTCACAAGTATTGCATTCATCAGACCGCATCAACGCTGACACCGCAGTGTTAACCCTAGAAGGCAACTGCCGGTTTAGGCCCCTAAAGCTGAAGTTGGGACGGATGAAGCGTCATTGCACTGACATGGGGACCTTCATGGCTGCTTTGGTAAAGTATGTTGATTCTGATAGTACCAAGGATCCCGAATCTGATGATGACAAGGCAGGGAAGGGAAAGAGGAACAGCAACTCCAAAGGTCAACAGCATCACTGGGCAGGCAATGGTGGTGGAGGCAAGCGTAAAGCGGATGGTAACATGGACTTTGTGGCTAATACCAACGCGCAGGACAATGGCCAGCGACGCAAGGGTAAACCGAAAAATCACAGTGGGGCACCCAACCCTAACCCGGACCGCCTAAACTATCTACTGAGCCAGCCCTGTCCAAGACATGGGACGAAGGAGGCGCCAGCAAACCACCTTTGGAAGGATTGCTTTATTATGCAGGAGTTCAAGAATTCTAATGCTTTCCGGTATGATCACGGCTCCGGCGGTGGCTCAGGATCCGGGCCGGGTTACGGTGGAGGAAATTCCGGTTCAGGATTTAATGGTAATCCGGGTGGGCATAATAATCAAAATAGTCACAACAACCAGGGTGGTTACAACCAGCAGCATCAACAGTCAGGTTACCAGAGCAACCCAAAGCAGTTGAGTAGTGGGCAGTACCATGTCTTCACCACTAGCTTGGATAAGCGAGACCGGAAGGTTCAGAGGCGGGCAGTCAACTCTGTTGAACCGGCCATGCCCCGTTATCTACGCTGTTCTGAACAGCCAATCATATGGAGCAGAGAGGATCACCCTCCCCAGGTTGATAATCCGGGTCAGTTGGCTCTGGTGGTGGCGCCTCAGGTGGGAGGTTACAAGTTCACCAAAGTGCTCATGGATGGAGGGAGCAGCATTAATATCTTGTACTATGAGACCTTCTGTCGTATGGGACTAACAGATAAGAATCTCAAACCGTCTAATACGGTGTTCTGCGGTGTGGTGCCTGGCAAATCAGCATATCCTGTTGGTAAGATAGCTTTGGAAGTGGCCTTTGGAGATGATCATGATTCTAGGTCGGAGACATTGACGTTTGAAGTGGTGAAAATCCAAAGTCCATATCACGCCCTGTTTGGGCGACCGGCCTACGCCAAATTTATGGCACGGCCCTGTTATGTGTATTTGCAGCTCAATATGCCGGGTCACAAGGGGACAATAACGGTTCACGGAAGCCGCAAGATCGCTTTGGAGTGCGAGGAAGGAGATGCGGCCTATGCAGAGTCGGTTTGTGCCACCGAGGAGCTGAAGTATTATAAGGACAATGTTGATCCGGCAGACATGACTCCATTAAAGAAGCCAACTACGGAGCATGATCCGGCCCTGAAGTTCAAATCGGCAGCAGAAACTAAGCTTGTTGACTTCGTACCTGGCGATTCATCCAAGCAGTTCAGCATCAGTGCCAACTTGGATCCGAAATAGGAAAGCGCGCTCATCGAGTTCATCCGTGAGAATCGGGACATTTTTGCATGGAAGCCCTCTGACATGCCAGGTGTACCAAGGCAACTCGCTGAGCACACCCTTAATGTGGATCCTAAATACAAACCGGTGAAACAGTTCCTCCACCAGTTTAACAAAGAAAGACGCAAGGTGATTGGAGAAGAGGTAGCCAGGCTCTTAGTAGCTGGCTTTATTGTTGAAGTTTTTCACCCTGAGTGGCTTGCCAATCCGGTGCTGGTCCTTAAGAAAAACGGCACCTGGCGCATGTGTGTGGATTACACAGATCTTAATAAGGCTTGTCCAGCAGATCCTTTTGCCCTCCCCCGTATTGATCAAATTATTGATGCTACGGCGGGTTGTGAGCGTTTAAGTTTTTTGGATGCATATTCTGGCTATCATCAGATCAAATGGCAGTTAAGGACCAGGAGAAGACGGCATTCATAAATCCCTTTGGAGCCTTCTACTATGTGTCTATGCCCTTTGGGCTCAAGAGTGCCCAGGCAACTTATCAACGGTGTGTACAAAATTGTCTTCACAAGCAGATTGGCCGTAATGTACATGCTTACGTGGATGATGTCGTGGTTAAGTCCAGGGAGAAGGAGACTCTTATTGATGATTTGAAGGAAACCTTTGATAACCTGAGGACATACAAGATGATGCTTAATCCGGACAAGTGTGTCTTTGGTGTACCGGCAGGCAAGTTATTGGGTTTTCTGGTGTCCAACAGGGGAATTGAGGCTAATCCAGAGAAGATCACAGCCATCACCTCCCTGGCTAAACCGAAGTGTATCAATGATGTTCAACGCCTGGCAGGCCGGATTGCCGCGTTAAGCCGGTTTATCAGTCGTCTTGGTGAGAAGGCAATCCCTTTGTATCAGATGTTGAAGAAGACGGATCAGTTTTTCTGGAGTTCTGCTGCTGATGAAGCATTTGAGGACTTAAAGCGGCAATTGGCCAATCCGTCTGTGCTCGCCGCTCCCATTGACAAGGAGCCGTTACTGCTATATGTTGCTGCTAATGCTCGTGCGGTCAGCGTGGCTATTGTGGTGGAGCGAAAGGAGGCAGGTAAGGAGCATCCGGTTCAACGTACGGTCTATTATATCAGCGAGGTACTCATTGAGTCCAAGCAAAGATATCCGCATTGGCAGAAGCTGGTGTATGGAGTTTTTAAGGCAAGCCGGAAGCTTAAACAATACTTCCAAGGGCACCCAATTACGGTGGTCAGTTCTGCTCCTTTGGGGGATATCATCCAGAACCGGGAAGCAACTGGCCAGATTGCCAAGTGGGCTATAGAGCTTGGGCCGCACGGTTTGAAGTATGTGCCTCGGACGGCGGTTAAGTCTCAAGCACTTGTTGATTTCATCAATGATTGGACGGAAATGCAAGCACCTGAAGAAAAGCCGGATCACACATGTTGGACCATCCATTTTGACGGATCCAGGCAATTGGAAGGCTCGGGGGCTGGAGTCGTATTAACTTCCCCACGAGGTGATAAGTTTTCTTACGTTCTCCGCTTAATGTTCCCTTGTACTAACAATGCAGCTGAGTACGAAGCCTTGCTCCACGATCTCCAGATGGCTAAGGAGATGAATCTAAGTCGAGTTAAGTGCTTCGGTGACTCGGACCTTGTGGCTCAGCAAGTATCTGGCACTTGGGACTCCAAGGACCCACTCATGGCAGCATATCGTCGTGAGGTGGATATTGTTGCAGGTCACTTTAAAGGCTATCAGGTGGACCACGTGGACCGGCGGAAGAATGAAGCGGCAGACGCTTTAAGCCGGCTGGGCTCTCAGCGCAAACCGGTCCCGCCCAATGTTTTTCTGGATGTGCTGCCCAACCCGTCGGTCAAGATCCCTGGTGAAGCGGATTTGGCTATTCCTGATCCAGAGGCTCAATTGGTGGCAGCTCTTCATGTTATTTCGGATTGGACGCTTCCTTACCTGGCGTACAAGAACCGGGGCGAGTTACCAGAGGATGAGACTCTGGCCCGACAGATAATCCGGCGGTCCAAGTCCATGACTATTATCAACGGCAAGTTGCATCATTGCAGTGTGTCAGGGGCGTTTCAACGCTGTGTGTCTCCTAAAGAAGGCTGTGAAATTTTGCGTGAGATCCAAGAAGGAGATTGTGGTCACCACGCCGGTTCAAAATCTCTGGTGGCTAAAGCGTTTCGCCATGGCTTCTATTGGTTAACTGCTCATGCTGATGCGGAGGATCTGGTCAGACGATGTGATGGTTGCCAAAAGTTTTCAAGACGTGCTCATGTGCCAGCTCAAGAATTGAGAATGATTCCAATTACTTGGCCGTTTGCGACTTGGGGGCTGGATATGGTTGGGCCTTTCAAAAGGTCCAAAGATAAGAAGACCCACCTCCTGGTGGCGGTTGACAAGTTTACAAAGTGGGTGGAGGCAGAACCTGTTAGCAAGTGTGATGCGGCCATGGCGGTTCAGTTCATCAAAAAAGTGATTTTCCGGTTTGGCTTTCCACACAGTATCATCACAGATAATGGTACCAATTTATCCAAAGGTGCCATGAAGGAGTTTTGCGAACGGGAGCACATCCGGCTCGACGTTTCATCGGTGGCACACCCACAGTCCAATGGTCAAGCAGAAAGGGCTAATCAAGAGATCTTGAGAGGCATCAAGCCCCAGGCCTATGGTTCCTTTGCAGAGAACACTGGTTGTTGGGTAGAAGAGTTACCATCTGTGTTATGGAGCATCAATACTACACCCAACAGATCAACAGGATACACACCGTTCTTCATGGTTTACGGAGCAGAGGCGGTTCTCCCTAGTGATATCCGTCATGATTCACCCCGTGTGGCGGCTTATGTTGAAGCGGACAATGAGACAGTGCGACAAGATGCTTTGGACCTGTTGGATGAGGAACGTGACATAGCAGCTGCCTGCTCGGCGATTTACCAACAGGATCTTCGTCGTTATCACAATCGCCGAGTCAGAACCAGAACCTTTCAGGAAGGAGATTTGGTGCTTCGGCTCATCCAAGATCAGACTGATATGCATAAGCTATACCCACCTTGGGAGGGGCCTTTCGTGGTCAGCAAGAATCTGCACAATGGGTCATACTATTTGATCGATATTCGAGAGCATAAAGACTCACGTACATCAGAGGAGGAGACCAACAGGCCGTGGAACATAGCTCATCTTCGGCCTTACTATACCTGAGCCATTGGCTCTACTTATGTACATATTACGATGATGTATATATTATGATTAAATATAATAAACCGGAACCTCAGCTAAAGCGGGGTATCTGTTCTTTTACATCAGGTGTGGTTACACGGAGTTGTTCTAAAGCGGCCTCCGGTTTACCCCTTGAGTTAGCTTTTCAAAAGCGTCATGTTATATCAGTTGGGGGCTTGGTCGTGTCCGAACCAATGCAATACCTCTTGGTAGGCGAGAGCCACCAGATCACTTGGGGACTTGGTCACGTCTGAACCAGTCATGCCTCTTGATCGGCCTAAGGCCACAGAATCACTTGGGGGCTTGGTCGAACCCGAACCATTGCCATGCCACTTGGTCGGCATAAATGCCATGGTTTCATTTGGGGACCTGGCTGACTTGAACCATAGCTACACCTATCGGGAGCTTGGTCGTGTTCGACCATGGTAACGCCATCTGATCAGCTCAAATAAGCCTCTTTTTGCACACGGTTTTGTCATTGCCTTTGCTTCACATTTTTCTTTGAAGGATATTTCTTTCTTTTTATTGCGTTTTTTAAACCGACAAAGTTTTAAGCCGGTTTAAACTGTCAATGTACGGAACACGGTTCATTTTAATCCGGAGACTATTTGCCCAGTTTGATTTTTTTTGTTAACATCCTATTATGGAGTAACACGGTGTTTATTATAACCCGGCACGGTTTACATGGTAAAATGGCATCATATATATATAGGAGCTGCTATCTCCTCCAACAGTGTGGGTTTATAAAACTCTGCTTCAAGATTGGCCAAGCCAACTTCACGCTCTACGATGGCAGGTATTATGTATCTCAAAAATTTGGTCATATACTTAAAAATTTCGGATGTTTTGATTTCATGTATGCAGACATCATATTCCGCCTGACGGTACAACCGCGGTGGCACTTTAAGATTTTTTATTGCAGAAAGTACTTTGGAAAGTTTATCACCCAAAGGAAGAGCAAGTTGCAGTAATTATGCATGAAGGCATATCAACATCAAAAGTATGAGCTAGCCTATTACAAGGCAACACGGTGCCCACAATAAGATCATTGTTTTTCGCAAGGGAGAAGGAGTTTTAAACCGGCTTCCAGTTCAAGCTTGGTCACCAGCCTGGCCTGATGGTTGTGGATCATCCCGCGCCGCTTCAGCTTCAGTTTCTCTACCCAGCGGCTGGAAATCAACAGTTGTCCAGTCGATTCCCATTAATGCTTGAAAAATAGCTTCATCATGGATCAGCAACGACGGGTCAATATCGGGAGCGTAAGTATGCTTACGGATTGGAGGGATAAGATTTTCCGCTTCATGAATTGGTGCAGCTATCCGCTTGTTTTGATTGTCATATTGGGCTTGATAATGAGACAAGTCTGCTTCTTCAGCCAATTGACAAGCTAGCGAACGCACCTCCCGGTTTATTGCTCGTAGATCCGCTTCACTAAACTCTGACCCGTCTTCCTTCAAGCTGGGATAGCCCTGAGCCGCTTCAATAGGATCAAAATCTGGCACCCAAGCTTTTGCTCAGATTAAGGCATTGATCGCACCGGTTCGAGTAGCAGATTTCTTCAGCTCTTCAACCCGGGCAGGAAGCACCGACAGTTTCATCAGAGTGTCCTGAATCAAAGTGGGCGCCGGTTTGTTGTGGGATGCAGTACAGATGATCCGCTATGCACCAGTGTACAGTTGTTCGATCAACGTGTAGGCGGCTTTCAATTTCTTTCGCACATCTGACCCCAAGTGACCAATGCGTGTCCCTGAAATATCATAAAGGGTTAACAAACCGGCAGCTCTGTAAGATGGCAGAATCAATTCAGAAGTCAAACTGGCTTACCAAAGATAGCAGTGGTCATGGCATGCACGTGCCGCTTTATGCTGGTCAGTTCATCCGCCACCGGTTTTAGTGCAGCCTCGGCATCTTCTACTCGTTTGATTAAAGCGGATTTTTCAGTCGCCCAATCCGCCCGCTTCTTCTTGAAGCTCTCCTTAAGATGTTCCATGGCGCTTAAAGCGCTGGTTAATTCCTCTTTTGCTTTGGAGGTTTCAGCTTGTTGGGATTTCAGATTATCTTGGAGATCGGTGACTTGGCTTTCTTTCGTCTTCAGCTCAGCCTGCATGCAGACAGTTATATGATTCAGCAAAACGGTACAAGGATTGAAGTACCAACCACATAACAAGTTATGCACTTGGCACTTGGGGGCTAATGCATATTCGATCTTCATCTTTCAATTGCTTACAAAGTCCCAAGATCAATACAAGTATTCAACTTGGCACTTGGGGGCTAATGGCTATTTGCTCGTATATATTCTGATGCGGCGATCTCAATAACTTAAAGTCCCGGTTTAACTACGCTAAGTTGAACCGGCCCTTGGGGACTACATCAGTGAATTTCAAAGCATTAAGATTTATATTAGTAAGTCCCGGTTTGAAAGAAGATTACAAACCGGCCCTCGGGGGTTAGGAGCGTCAACGAGAATTGAAATATACAAGCAGGAAAGAGCATATGGAAGTTACCTCATATTTATCTTTCATCATATTAACCAGACCGGCTTCATAGTCACAACTGGTATACAGCCGGTTCAGGTAGCCGGAATGGATATCTTGGGCGCTCAGAGCAGCGTAAGTCGCCAGATCAGCATTCCACTTGCCTTTGCCAAAGGCAGCAAATTCTTCCTTGGCAAAATGTTTGGACAAAGCGACAGGATGGCTTGGCTCTGTATGACCAATGCCAGTAATGACAACCTCATCATCCTTGGTATCGCCGGTTTGCACTGGGCTGTTGGCTTGTCAGTAGGCTTTGTTGGACCGGTGGATTTCTCAATCCGGATGGATCTTGTGGGCTGATTGACAGGACTTGAGGTATCAATAGGTCTCTCTTCAGCAATAAGATCGTCGTCTTGCTGTGGTGGATCGTTCGTATATCCTCAGGAATAGCCGCTTCAAGATCTGGTGTTTTGCCCGGTTCAAGGACGGCGTCCTCTTCGGCCGCTTTGTCCAGGCGAGCCTTCTTGCTTGGCCTAGGCTTGGCCCTGAAAGGAATAACAAAATCAAATACAGCATATGTTCCAAGGTGATGTGCTGCAAATATTATGATAAGTATAGCTTACCCAAGCACCATTTTGAGCTGTGGCAGCTGAGTAGCTGATGACTCGCCAGAGGATGAGTGAGAAGTAACATGGTAATCGGAATCAGATGGATTAAGAGGTTGACGAAAGCAGCCCGCTTTAGGACAAGCATTGACAAGCAAATTAGAGACCTCTGAACGGTGTTTCTGAACCGGGCTGTTCGGTAAACCGGCGGAGGTAACTACCTGGCCGCTGTGCCGGGTTGTGCGACGAGCTTCGTGCTGTTGGGTCTTCATAAGAAATTTGGGATCCAAATAAGCAAGAGGATGAGAAAAATTAACTTTCCGGTTTGCCTGACGGATTTTTAGTGAAGGCAAAGGTTCTGAATCGGAAGAGAGAATAATTACCTCTGCAGCATTAGCATGGCTGGCTTTGGCATCATCCCGACAAATATCATCATCAATAAGACGCATGAAAAATAAGCCAAGTGAGTCAAGCCCTACCTCAAGGTCCGGATTATCCACATCATCATCAGGGGCTGGATTAGAGGATGCAGTGGTTCTTTTCCTGTGGGCAGTCTTCTTCACAGCTTTAGTCTTTTTCCAGGTTGCTCTTTCCGGTTTGTCTGGTTTTTCTGGTTTCTCCCGCGGCAGTTTCTTTCTCTAAAATGGATCATTGCCCTGGTTACACAAGCACTGATATTAAACAATGACCAGATATATCAATAGCAAATTCAGCAAAAAGAAAAATCAAACTCTTACAGCTGGCGGTTTGTTGGTGGCACAGAAGGGAAGCAGGCCGGTTTTAGCATAGATATGTTCTGGTTCATTCAGCATCTTATTCACAGCCTCTGTGATTTCTTCATCGGTGAGCTGGATGTTGGAATGTCGCAGTGGGTCATCAACACTGCCAGTATACTCGCACATCAAACCGGAGCGCTGACTAAGGGGCAGTATGCTCCATGATATCCAACAGCGGGCGAGATCAACCCCTGTTAAACCGTTGGCCATAAAGGCTCTGAGCTTCGACAGTTGAGGAGCATATTTGCTTCTCTCCTGGGCAGTCAACCTTTGCGGAAAGGGGTGTGTATTGCTGAGCCGCTCCGGACGAAAGCCAGGCAAGGGATTTTCACCAGCAGGGGAGGTGTCTTTGCAATAGAACCATGTTTGATTCCACTCTTTGGGGTGGCTGTGCAGTTTGGCGTGAGGGTATGTGACCTCTTTCCTTTTCTGAATCGCCACGCCACCTAACTCCGTATTGGAGCCGTCAGTAAACTCAGTACGGCGGTTTAGATGGAAATAGTCTCTGAACAATTCCACTGTGGGCTCCTCTTGAAAGAACGCCTCAGAGAGCACTTGAAAGTGACACATGTTTGTAACAGAGTTGGGGTCAGTATCTTGTGGATGGAGTTGAAAATCGGATAAAACGTCCCGGTAAAATTTAGAACCGGGTGGCTTAAAGCCCCGGGCTAAGTGATCTACAAAAACAACGACCTCTCCTTCTTGAGGTGTGGGAGGGCATTCTTTGCCAGGAGCCCTCCAATGGATGGTATCTTTGCTGCCTAAGGCGCCGATCAGGACTAAATCGTTCAGTTGAGCCTCTGTGACGCGAGAAGGAACCCAGTTGCACTCATATACTTGCTTGGCCATGATGAAATCTACAAGGTAGATGATCCCGGTTCAAAAATGCATTGATTAAGGTACATTGGTATGTGCAATGTTAAACCGGAGACAGATCTATCTAAACCGGAGTTTTATGAAGCAACAACATCTGGCGGTTCAACGAGGGGACTAATGGTATATACTGGTTTGGCAATTTTTTCTACAAAGTTAAACCGCCTGGTCTAAACATTGAAGCAGATGAGTACGTTTACAGAAACAGATTTCACAAGACTTTCCTACAGCAACAGATCTGAAGCAAGTTCAGAAAAGAAGGAAAATATTCAAGGTTCAAAAAAGAACAGTACTGAATCAATGGGCAGAGATACATATAGATCTATGCTCTTGAGGCATGAAACTGAAGGAGGATGCTAAAACCTACCGCTACACAGAGCAAGGATTCACAGATGCATCTAGGAGCTATCGTATGAACACGAAACAGGCGATGAACATTAGAAGAACATGAAACCCTAGAACAGATCTGTGTTGAAAAGAACAGAAGACTTACCGGAGATGAGGAAGACGCGGAAGGTTGCCGCGGTACTCTGGTGCGCCCAGGTTGATGCAGCGGCCAAGGTTGACGCAGAGGTTGACGGTGGCGGCGGAGCTCTGAAGCTGGGAGACATGAGGAAGATGAAGCAGAAGGGCACGGAGGGGAAAAAGAAATGACCCTTCGGTCCTATTTATAAGGCAAGGGACAGGAGTCAGGCGCGAAAATCAAGGGACCGAGGGTTCGGAAACGAATATATCGCCTTAATTGTCGCAGACCCATTAAAGTCCTTTGTAACATGTGACGTCACGCCGGTTTACAATGACCAGAGAAGATGACATCACGGCGGTTCAATAAACTACAAGAAGATATTGAAGATGAAGATTTTGCTAAAGGATTGACATGAACATGTTCAAATCAATCCGGGGCCTAATGTTGGGGATATTACTACTGGGCGTAAACCGGCCTATCTGGGCCGATTTAACTTCGTCAGTAGTTAAGTATGTTAAAGCCCAAGAAGGCGGATGAGGGCTCAAGGCCCATGGTCGGTTCAAGGCCTATAGCTGTAAACCGGCGTTGGTAGTTAACTTGTATTATAAGTTAGGAATAAGTGGAGACCGAACCGGACACACCTATGAGCCGGTATTGGGACTCTGTGAACCGACAGGCGTCACCCGTGTATATAAGGGGATGACCCGGCGGCGGTTCAGGGACAACAGACAATAACTCGAGACATAGGCGAAGCTTATTTGCTCCCTAGTCATCGAAACCCTATCAATTCCATCACAACTAGACATAGGCTTTTACCTTCATCGAAGGGGCCGAACTAGTATAAACTCTCTTGCGTCCCTGTGTCCGCTTTAACCCCTTCAAGCTAACCCGTCGCGATGGCTCCATGACTAAGTCCTTTCTCTAGGACATCTGCCGTGATAAAACCACGACAAGAACCAAGCACATCAAGAGACGCTTCAATTCCATCCGCGATCAAGTCCAGGTGGGAGATATAGAGATTTGCAAGATACATACGGATTTGAATGTTGCAGACCCGTTGACTAAGCCTCTGTCATGAGAAAAACATGATCAACACCAAGGCTCCATGGGTGATAGAATCATTACTGTGTAATCTAGATTATTGACTCTAGTGCAAGTGGGAGACTGAAGGAAATATGCCCTAGAGGCAATAATAAAGATATTATTTATTTCCTTATTTCATGATAAATTTTTATTATTCATGCTAGAATTGTACTAACCGGAAACATAATACATGTGTGAATACATAGACAAACAGAGTGTCACTAGTATGCCTCTACTTGACTAGCTCGTTGATCAAAGATGGTTATGTTTCCTAACCATAGACATGAGTTGTCATTTGATAAACGAGATCACATCATTAGGAGACTGATGTGATTGACTTCACCCATTCTGTTAGCTTGGCACTTGATCGTTTTAGTTTACTGCTATTGCTTTCTTCATGAGTTATACATGTTCCTATGACTATGAGATTATGCAACTCCCGATTACCGGAGGAACACTTTGTGTGCTACCAAACGTCACAACGTAACTGGGTGATTATAAAGGTGCTCTATGGGTGTCTCCGATGGTACTTGTTGAGTTGGCATAGATCGAGATTAGAATTTGTCACTCCGATTGTCGGAGGTATATCTATGGGCCCTCTCGGTAATGCACGTCACTATAAGTCTTGCAAACAATGCAACTAATGAGTTAGTAGCGGGATGATGCATTAAGGAAACAGATAAAGAGACTTGTCAGTAACGAGATTGAACTAGGTATTGAGATACCGACGATGGAATCTCGGGCAAGTAACATACCGATGACAAAGTGAACAACTGTGTTGTTATGCAGTTTGACCGGTAAAGATCTTCGTAGAATATGTAGGAGCCAATATGAACATCCAGGTTCCGCTATTGGTTATTAACCGGAGACGTGTCTCGTTCATTATATTCGGACATCGGAAAGGTTCCGAGTGATTCAAGTATTTTTCAGAGTACCGGGGAGTTACGGGAATACGGGGAAGAAGTATTGGGCCTCATGGGCCAAGTGGTGGAAGAGAGGAGGCAGGGCGCGCGGATCCCCTAGCCCAAACCGAATTGTACTAGGGTGCCGGCCCCCCTTTCCTCCTTTCCTCCCTCTCCTTCCTTCTCCCTCTCCTCCTTCCTTTCCTCCTCCTAGTAGGAGTAGGAAAGGGAAGTCCTGCTCCTACTAGGAGGAGGACTCCTCCTCCTGGCGCGCCCTGCAAGGGCCGGCCATTCTCCCCCTTTGCTCCTTTATATACGGGGGCAAGGGGGCACCCTAGAACACACAAGTTGATTGTTCCAAGCCGTGTGTGGTGCCCCCCTCCACCATAATCCACCTCGATCATATCGTAGTGGTGCTTAGGCGAAGCCCTACGTCGGTAGCAACATCATCACCGTCATCACGCCGTCGTGCTGACGAAACTCTCCCGTGAAGCTCTGCTGGATCGAAGTTCGTGGGACGTCCTCGAGCTGAAAGTGTGCTGAACTCGGAGGTGCCGTACGTTCAGCACTTGGATCGGTCGGATCGTGAAGACGTACAACTACATCACCTGCGTTCTCATATCGCTTCCGCTTACGGTCTACGAGGGTACATAGATGATACTCTCCCCTCTCGTTGTTGTGCATCACCATGATCTTGCGTGTGTGTAGGAAAGTTTTTGAAATTACTATGTTACCCAACATTTATGTGTGTTGCTGGTGCTGGAACGAGAGATCACAAAAGGTGGACCACAATATGGTCATCCAGGACACACCTTCACTTGGGAGATTACTTGTAGTTGATCAACAAGGTCCAACAAGAATCAATGTCATTTTTGCGCCGAAATTGTAAGCTGTGGGCTACTCTTCTGTCAAATACTACAACTTTTAGGTACAGCAGTCGCCTTATATACCTCTCCTTCTTAATATCAACGTTATTTCTAGTTTTGAAGATGTATGTTCATCTGTCATCCAGCGAAGCTTCACCTAGACTCTGGGCACAGTGAAGGTCTTGGTGTTAGAATCTGTCGTCCCCAACCTGGAACAAGTTTTCAGTTGCCTGAGATGCTTTCCGTGCCTGAAGAAGTGATACGTCTCCAACGTATCTATAATTTTTTATTGCTCCATGCTATTATATTATCTATTTTGGATGTTAATGGGCTTTATTTTACACTTCTATATCATTTTTGGGACTAACCTACTAACCGGAAGCCTAGCCCAAATTGTTGTTTTTTTGCCTATTTTAGGGTTTTGAAGAAAGGGAATATCAGATGGAGTCCAAACGGAATGAAACCTTCGGGAACGTGATTTTCTCAACAAACATGATCCAGGAGACTTGGAGTGGGCATCAATAAACAAGGGAGGAAGGCACGAGGCAGGGGGCGCGCCTACCCCCTGGGCACGCCCTCCACCCTCGTGGGCCCTCCGTTGCTCCACCGATGTACTTCTTCCTCCTATATATATCCATGTACCCCCCAAACATCCAGGAGCACCGCGAAAACCTAATTCCACCGCCGCAACCTTCTGTACCCGAGAGATCCCATCTTGGGGCCTTTTCCGGAGCTCCGCCGGAGGGGGCATTGATCACGGAGGGCCTCTACATCAACTCCATGGCCTCTCCGGTGATGTGTGACTAGTTTACTTCAGACCTACGGGTCCATAGTTATTAGCTAGATGGCTTCTTCTCCCTCTTTGGATCTCAATACAAAGTTCTCCTCGGTCTTCTTGGAGATCTATTCGATGTAATCTTCTTTTTCGGTGTGTTTGTCGAGATCCGATGAATTGTGGGTTTATGATCCAGATTATCTATGAACAATATTTGATTCTCCTCTGAATTCTTTTATGTATGATTGGTTTATCTTTGCAAGTCTCTTCGAATTATTAGTTTGGTTTGGCCTACTAGATTGATCTTTATTGCAATGGGAGAAGTGCTTACCTTTGGGTTCAATCTTGCGGTGTCCTTTCCCAGTGATAGCAGGGGCAGCAAGGCACGTATTGTATTGTTGCCATCGAGGATAAAAAGATGGGGTTTATATCATATTTCGTGAGTTTATCCCTCTACATCATGTCATCTTCCTTAAAGCATTACTCTGTTCTTATGAACTTAATACTCTAGATGCATGCTGGATAGCGGTCGATATGTGGAGTAATAGTAGTAGATGCAGAATCGTTTCGGTCTACTTGTCGCGGGCGTGATGCCTATATACATGATCATACCTAGATATTATCATAACTATGCTCAATTCTATCAATTGCTCGACAGTAATTCGTTTACCCACCGTAATACTTATGCTCTTGACAGAAGCCACTAGTGAAACCTATGGCCCCCGGGTCTATCTTTTATCATGTTAATCTTCCATCACTTAGTTATTTCCTTCACCGTTTATTTTACTTTGCATCTTTATTTCTCTTTATCATAAAAATACCAAAAATATTATCTTATCATATCTATCAGATCTCACTCTCGTAAGTGACCGTGAAGGGCTTGACAACCCCTTTATTGCGTTGTTTGCGAGGTTCTTATTTGTTTGTGTAGGTGCGTGGGACTTGAGCGTGATCTCCTACTGGATTGATACCTTGGTTCTCAAAAACTAAGGGAAATACTTATGCTACTTTGCTGCATCACCCTTTCCTCTTCAAGGGAAAACCAACGCAGCGCTCAAGAGGTAGCAAGGAGGATTTCTGGCGCCGTTGCCGGGGAGATTCGCGCCAAGTCAAGTCAAGATTTGACTCCAACAACGAGTCATTTCTGGCGCCATTACCAAGTCAAACATACCAAGTACCCATCAAAAACTCTTATCCCTCGCATTACATTATTTGCCATTTGCCTCTCATTTTCCTCTCCCCCACTTCACCCTTGCCTTTTTATTCGCCCTCTCCTTCTGCTCACCTTTCTTTCGCCATGTCGGAATCAAAAAGGGTTGGGGGTTCTCTCCCGAGTTTTAGTACTTTTGACAATCCTTCATGTCCTATTATTCTTGGTAGACCTTTCCTTAGAACGATTGGTGCAATTATTGATATGAAGGAAGGGCATATTAAATTCCAATTTCCGTTAAGGAGAGGCATGGAACACTTCTCTAGAAAGAAAGTTAAATTACCATATGAATCTATTATGAGAGCCACTTATGGATTGCCTACCAAAAATGGCAATACCTAGATCTATCTTCAATTTTATGCCTAGCTAGGGGCGTCAAACGATAGCGCTTGTTGGGAGGCAACCCAATTTTATTTTTATTCCTTGATTTTTGCTCCTGTTTATTAATAAATAATTTATCGATCCTCTGTTTTGGTTGTGTTTTTTGTGTTTAATTAGTGTTTGTGCCAAGTAGAACCGTTGGGAAGACTTGGGGAAAGTCTTTTTGATCTTGCTGTAAAAACAGAAACTTTAGCGCTCACGAGAACTGCTGCCATTTTTATTTGGAAAGTACTATTTAGTTAATTATTTTCGCAGATGATTAATAGATAAATTAATCACGTCCAGCAATTTATTTTAGAATTTTGGGGGTTCCAGAGTTTGCGTTAGCTACAGATTACTACAGACTGTTCTGTTTTTGACAGATTCTGTTTTTCTTGTGTTGTTTGCTTATTTTGATGAATCTATGGCTAGTAAAAGAGTTTATAAACCATAGAGAAGTTGAAATACAGTAGGTGTAACACAATTATAAATAAATAATGAGTTCATTACAGTACCTTGAAGTGGATTTTTGTTTTCTTTCGCTAACGGAGCTCACGAGATTTTCTATTTTGAGTTTTGTGTTGTGAAGTTTTCAAGTTTTGGGTAAAGATTTGATGGATTATGGAACAAAGAGTGGCAAGAGCCTAAGATTGGGGATGCCCATGGCACCCCAAGGAAAAATTCAGGACACCAAAAAGCCTAAGCTTGGGGATGCCCCGGAAGGCATCCCCTGTTTCGTCTTCATCTATCGGCAACTTTACTTGGAGCTATATTTTTATTCACCACATGATATGTGTTTTGCTTGGAGCGTCTTGTATGATCTGAGTCTTTGCTTTTTAGTTTACCACAATCATCCTTGCTGTACACACCTTTTGAGAGAGACTCACATGAACTAAAATTTATTAGAATACTCTATGTGCTTCACTTATATCTTTTGAGCTATATAGTTTTTGCTCTAGTGCTTCGCTTATATCTTTTAGAACACGGTGGTGGATTTGTTTTATAGAAACTAATTTCCTCTCATGCTTCACTTATATTATTTGAGATTCCTTTAGAACAACATGGAAATTTGCTATAATAATAAAAACTTTCATACAAGTGCATTGAATACTATGAGAAGTTTGATACTTGATAATTGTTTTGAGATATGGAGATGGTGATATTAGAGTCATGCTAGTTGAGTAGTTGTGAATTTGAGAAATACCTGTGTTGAAGTTTGTGATTCCCGTAGCATGCACGTATGGTGAACTTTTATGTGATGAATTTAGAGCATGATTTATTTATTGATTGTCTTCCTTATGAGTGACGGTCGGGGACGAGCGATGGTCTTTTCCTACCAATCTATCCCCCTAGGAGCATGCGGGTAATACTTTGTTTTGATAACTAGTAATTTTTTGCAATAAGTATGTGAGTTCTTTATGAATAATGTTGAGTCCATGGATTATACGCACTCTCACCCTTGCACCATTGCTAGCCTCTCTAGTATCGCGCAACTTTCGCCGATACCATAAACCCACCATATACCTTCCTCAAAACAGCCACCATACCTACCTATTATGGAATTTCCATAGCCATTCGGAGATATATTGCCATGCAACTTTTCACCGTCCCGTTATTATGACACGCTTCATCATTGTCATATTGCTTGCATGATCATGTAGTTGACATCGTATTTGTGGCAAAGCGCCATTCATAATTATTCATACATGTCACTCATGCATCATTGCACATCCCGATACAGTGCCGGAGGCATTCACATAGAGTCATATTTTGTTCTAAGTATTGAGTTGTAATTCTTGAGTTGCAAGTAAATAAAGTGTGATGATCATCATTATTAGAGCATTGTCCCAAGTAAGGAAAGGATGATGGAGACTATGATTCCCCCACAAGTTGGGATGAGACTCCCGACGAAAAAAAGAGAGAAAAGAGGCCAAACAAAAGAAAGAAGGCCCAAATAAAAAAAGAGAGAAAAATAGAGAAGGGACAATGCTACTATCCTTTTTCCACACTTATGCTTCAAAGTATCACCATCATCTTCATGATAGAGAGTCTCCTATGATATCACTTTCATACACTAGTGTGAATCTTTCATTATAGAACATGGCTTGTATATTCCAATGATGGGCTTCCTCAAAATGCCCTAGGTCTTCGTGAGCAAGCGAGTTGGATGCACACCCACTTAGTTTCTTTTGTTGAGCTTGCATACACTTATAGCTCTAGTGCATCCGTTGCATGGCAATCCCTACTCACTCACATTGATATCTATTGATGGGCATCTCCATAGCCCGTTGATATGCCTAGTTGATGTGAGACTATCTTATCCTTTTTGTCTTCTCCACAACCACCATTCTATTCCACCATAGTGCTATATCCATGGCTCACGATCATATATAGTGTGAAGATTGAAAAAGTTTGAGAACATCAAAAGTATGAAACAATTGCTTGGATTGTCATCGGGGTTGTGCATGATTTAAATATTTTGTGTGGTGAAGATAGAGCATAGCCAGACTATATGGATTTGTAGGGACAACTTTCTTTGGCCATGTTATTTTGAGAAGACATGATTGCTTAATTAGTATGCTTGAAGTATTATTATTTTTATGTCAATATTAAACTTTTATCTTGAATCTTTTGGATCTGAACAATCATGCCACAATAAATAAAAATTACATTGAGAAATATGTTAGAAAGCATTCCACATAAAAAATTCTTGTTTTATCATTTACCTACTCGAGGACGAGCGGGAATTAAGCTTGGGGATGCTTGATACGTCTCCAACGTATCTATAATTTTTTATTGCTCCATGCTATTATATTATCTATTTTGGATATCAATGGGCTTTAATAGCTCCATGCTATTATATTATCTATTTTTGGGACTAACCTACTAACCTATTATTGTATTGTTGTCATAGAGGATAAAAAGATGGGGTTTATATCATATTGCATGAGTTTATCCCTCTATATCATGTCATCTTCCTTAAAGCATTACTCTGTTCTTATGAACTTTATACTCTAGATGCATGCTGGATAGCGGTCGACGTGTGGAGTAATAGTAGTAGATGCAGAATCGTTTCGGTCTACTTGTCTTAGACGTGATGCCTATATACATGATCATACCTAGATATTCTCATAACTATGCTCAATTATATCGATTGCTCGACAGTAATTCGTTTACCCACCGTAATACTTATGCTCTTGAGAGAAGCCACTAGTGAAACCTATGGCCCCCGGGTCTATCTTCCATTATATTAATCTTCCAACACTTAGTTATTTCCTTTGCCGTTATTTTACTTTGCATCTTTATTTCTCTTTATCATAAAAATACCAAAAATATTATCTTATCATATCTATCAGATCTCACTCTCGTAAGTGACCGTGAAGGGATTGACAACCCCTTCATCGTGTTGGTTGCGAGGTTCTTATTTGTTTGTGTAGGTGCGTGGGACTTGAGCATGATCTCCTACTGGATTGATACCTTGGTTCTCAAAAACTGGGGGAAATACTTACGCTACTTTGCTGCATCACCCTTTCCTCTTCAAGGGAAAACCAACGCAGTGCTCAAGAGGTAGCAGCAGATGCAGAGGCGAGGAATCAGGAGATCTACGAGAAGTCCGGCCGCTTCGAGAGGGATCGTATGGAGCGGCAGTGGGCATTCGAGCTGGCGAGTGTTGCTGAACGTGCAGCAGTTGCAGGCACCGTATTGCATTTGTCCAGGTCATCGGTAGGCTCCTCGTCCTCCTCTGTCTCTTACTGAGCGCGCTCGGCAGAGGAGAGGCTGCCGGGAGTAGCACAAAGCCCCTCCGTGGTAGTATGTAGATGTGTGGTCAAACTGTACATTTCATCTGACTATAGATGTGTGGTTAAACTGTACAATGTACTTAAAATTAGCTAGTACATATAGTTGAACTAGCTATTTCAGTACGTGGTTGGCAACAATTTGGGAATGATTTCTAGCTTAATTACTAAATTTTAGTTGCAAAAATTACATAGTGCTAATGATTTCTAGCTGCATATTTTGACAAATCGCGGTGTTACAAGGATTGACAAATGACAACGTTAGTAGATCAACAAATGTAAATCTTTCCAGTTTGACAAATGGCAACATACCCAATATGATAGATGCAAATCTTACCAAATTGTTTTTACATGGTTGCACACGGGTCATCCAGAACAACCGTTTGCATTGAAGGGATGCACAAATCCTGCGTCGCTCTCACTTTGCATATGGGTGTTCTATCTAAATCATTTTCGATAAGAGCTGTAGAAATCCTGCTCGGCACATTTTCTCTTGGCTTCCTATGAAAGCTGTCGGTTTGCATACGGGTGTTCTAACTAAAACGTTTGCGATGAGTGTTTTATATTTAAAAAGCAAATTAAACTGTGGCTTGGGTGTCATTAATGGAGAGGATGCGAGCAAGGCGGACAGCAATGGAAATCAAAGGGCTCGCTTCCCAGCGAGCCTGCGCAGTGTACAGCTCGCACGCTTCCCGGTGAGCATGCGCACTTGAGGACAGCTTGCACGCCTCTCGATCAGCCTATGCACCGGACGGCGCTCGCACGCCTCCCGCTCAGTCAAGGTCAAGCAGTTGTGCGCATGGCACCTCCTACAGCCATTAAAACCAAGACACGTGGCGTCACATGAATGGTTAACAGAATTTTGGATTTACTAGAATTTAAAAACCAGGCATCTCAATGTTTTGCCGGCAATCAACGGTGCCCCGGTGTTTAAAATTCATGCCCATTTCTTGCATGGGACCTAAGCATGCACCCAAGGACACAGATTTGATTTTTCAACCAATTTATATGCACTGGAGCATGTGCATGTAGTTCAAATTTGAATTATGCACATAAAATGCATTGAAAACTTAGTTAATGCATAAAAATGTCCAAATGAACCCCAAAAAATCACAAAAATTCACACAACATTCCTGTTGTTCTATGTTGACACGAGAAAAAAAATTGAAATCAATAAGAGGCAATGGATACTGTTTCGTCCCCAAAGGTGGGACATTCCCTACCGAAAACCATCATGCTTGTTGTGAGAACCTCCGGTTTGTCAGAAACATATACCCAAACCTGCCCCATATGGGACAAAATTTGTACCACGGCATGTTGATGCCGCTCCATGATAGGATGCCAAGTTTCATGAATTTCAGACGAGTTTTGGATTTACTAGAATTTAAAAACCAAGCATCTCAATGTTTTGCCGGCAATCAATGGTGCCCCGGTGTTTGAAATTCATGCCCATTTCTTGCATGGGACCTAAGCAAGCACCCAAGGACACAGATTTGATTTTTCAACCAATTTATATGCACCGGAGCATGTGCATGTAGTTCAAATTTGAATTATGGACATAAAATGCATTGAAAACTCAGTTAATGCATAAAAATGTCCAAACGAACCCTGAAAAATCACAAAAATTCACACAACACACCTGTTGTTCTATGTTGACACGAGAAACAAATTTGAAAGCAATAAGAGGCAATGGATAATGTTTCGTCCCCAAAGGTGGGACGTTCCATACCAAAAACCATCATGCTTGTTGTGAGAAGCTCCGGTTTGTGAGAAGCATATACCCAAACCTGCCCCATATGGGACAAAATTTGTACCACGGCATGTTGATGCCGCTCCATGATAGCATGCCAAGTTTCATGAATTTCAAATGAGTTTTGGATTTACTAGAATTTAAAAACCATGCATCTCAATGTTTTGCTGGCAATCAACGGTGCCCCGATGTTTGAAATTCATGCCCATTTCTTGCATGGGACCTAAGCATGCACCCAAAGACACAGATTTGATTTTTCAACCAATTTATATGCACTAGAGTATGTGCATGTAGTTCAAATTTGAATTATGCACACAAAATGCATTGAAAACTCAGTTAATGCATAAAAATATCCAAACGAACCCCGAAAAATCACAAAAATTCACATAACACTCCTGGTGTTCTATGTTGACACGAGAAAAAAAAATTGAAAGCAATAAGAGGCAATGGATACCGTTTCATCCCCAAAGGTGGGACGTTCCCTACCGAAAACCATCATGCTTGTTGTGAGAAGCTCCGGTTTGTGAGAAGCATATACCCAAACCTGCCCATATGGGACAAAATTTGTACCACGGCATGTTGATGCCGCTCCATGATAGGATGCCAAGTTTCATGAATTTCAGACGAGTTTTGGATTTACTAGAATTTAAAAACCATGCATCTCAATGTTTTGCCGGCAATCAACTCTGCCCTGGTGTTTGAAACCATGCCCATTTCTTGCATGGGACCTAAGCATGCACCCAAGGACACATATTTGATTTTTCAACCAATTTATATGCACTAGAGCATGTGCATGTAGTTCAGATTTGAATTATGCACATAAAATGCATTGAAAACTCAGTTAATGCATAAAAATGTCCAAACGAACCCTGGAAAATCACAAAAAATCACACAACACTCTTGTTGTTCTATGTTGACACGAGAAAAAAAGTTTAAAGCAATAAGTGGCAATGGATATCGTTTCGTCTCCAAAGGTGGGACGTTCCCTACCGAAAACCATCATGCTTGTTGTGAGAAGCTCCGGTTTGTGAGAAGCCCTGGTTTGTGAGAAGCTGATACGTCCATTTTGCATCATGCTTTTATATCGATATTTATTGCATTATGGGCTGTTATTACACATTATATCACAATACTTACGCCTATTCTATCTTATTTTACAAGGTTTACATGAAGAGGGGGAATGCTGGCAGCTGGAATTATGGGCTGGAAAAGGAGCAAATATTACAGACCTATTCTTCACAACTCCAAAAGTACTGAAACTTCACGGGAGCACCTTTAAGAATATATAAAAAAATTGGGCGAAGGAAGTACCAGAGGGGGGCACCGACCATCCACGAGGGTGGGGGGCGCGCCCTACCCCCTAGGCGCGCCCCCTGCCTCGTAAGCCCCCTGTCAGGCCTCTGGTGCCCATCTTCCGCTATATGAGGTCTTTTGCCCTGGAAAAAATCATAAGCAAGCTTACGGGACGAAACTCCACCGCCACGAGGCGGAACCTTGGAGGAACCAATCTAGGGCTCCGGCGGGGCTGTTCTGCCGGGGAAACTTCCCTCCGGGAGGGGGAAATCATCACCACCGTCATCATCATCGATCCTCTCATCGGGAGGGGGTCAATCTCCATCAACATCTTCACCAGCACCATCTGATCTCAAACCCTTGTTCATCTCTTGTATCCAATCTTTGTCTCAAAACCTCAGATTGGTACCTGTGGGTTGCTAGTAGTGTTGATTACTCCTTGTAGTTGATGCTAGTTGGTTTATTCGGTGGAAGATCATATGTTCAGATCCTTTATGCATATTAATACCCCTCTGATTATGAACATGAATATGATTTTTGAGTAGTTACGTTTGTTCCTGGGGACATGGGAGAAGTCTTGCTATAAGTAGTCATGTGAATTTGGTATTCGTTCGATATTTTGATGAGATGTATGTTGTCTTTCCTCTAGTGGTGTCATGTGAACGTCGACTATATGACACTTCACCATTGTTTGGGCCTAGAGGAAGGCATTGGGAAGTAATAACTAGATGATGGGTTGCTAGAGTGACATAAGCTTAAACCCTAGTTTATGCGTTGCTTCGTAAGGGGCTGATTTGGATCCATATGTTTCAGGCTATGGTTAGGTTTACCTTAATACTTATTTTGTAGTTGCGGATGCTTGCAAGAGGGGTTAATCATAAGTGGGATGCTTGTACAAGGAAGGGCAGTACCCAAGCACTGGTCCACCCACATATCAAATTATCAAAGTATCGAATGCGAATCATATGAACATGATGAAAACTAGCTTGATGATAATTCCCATGTGTCCTCGGGAGCGCTTTCCTTTATATAAGAGTTTATCCAGGCTTGTCCTTTGCTACAAAAAAGATTGGGCCATCTTGATGCACCTTATTTACTTTTATTACTTGTTAGCTGTTACAAATTACCTTATCACAAAACTATCTGTTACCGATAATTTCAGTGCTTGCAGAGAATACCTTACTGAAAACTGCTTATCATTTCCTTCTGCTCCTCGTTGGGTTTGACACTCTTACTTATCGAAAGGACTATGATAGATCCCCTATACTTGTGGGTCATCAAGACTCTTTTCTGGCGCCGTTGCCGGGGAGTGAAGCGCCTTTGGTAGGTGGAATTTGGTAAGGAAAAATTTATATAGTGTGCTGAAATTTACTGTCACTTGTTACTATGGAACATAATCCTTTGAGGGGCTTGTTCGGGGTATCTTCACCCCGACCAGTAGAGCAAAGAGTTGCTCCTCAACCTACTGAACCTACTGAAAATGTTTACTTTGAAATTCCTTCAGGTATGATAGAGAAACTGCTAGCTAATCCTTTTACAGGAGATGGAACATTGCATCCTAATTTGCACCTAATCTATGTGGATAAAGTTTGTGGATTATTTAAGCATGCAGGTATGCCCGAGAATGTTATCAAGAAGAAGGTCTTCCCTTTATCTTTGAAGGTAAAGGCATTGACATGGTTTAGGCTATGTGATGATATGGGATCATGGAACTACAACCGATTAAAATTTCATCAGAAGTTTTATCCTATGCATCTTGTTCATCGTGATCGTAATTATATATATAATTTTTGGCCTCATGAAGGAGAAAGCATTGCTCAAGCTTGGGGGAGGCTTAAGTCAATGTTATATTCATGCCCCAATCATGAGCTCTCAAGAGAAATTATTATTCAAAAAATTTATGCTCGGCTTTCTCTCGATAATCGCTCCATGATCGATACTTCTTGTACTGGCTCTTTTATGATGAGGACTATTGAATTCAAATGGGATTTATTGGAAAGAATTAAACGCAACTCTGAAGATTGGGATCTTGACAAAGGTAAGGAGTCAGGTATAACACCTAAGTTTGATTGTGTTAAATCCTTTATGGATACCGATGTTTTTCGTGAATTTAGCACTAAATATGGACTTGACTCTAAGATAGTAGCTACTTTCTGTGAATCCTTTGCTACTCATGTTGATCTCCCTAAGGAGAAGTGGTTTAAATATAATCATCCCATTGAAGTAAAAGTAGTTGCACCTATTAAAGTTGAAGAAAAGACTATCACTTATAATGATTATGTTGTTCCTACTGCTTATATTAAGAAACCCCCTTTCCCTGTTAGAATAAGGATCATGCTAAAGCTTCAACTATGATTCGTAAGAGTAATACTAGAATATCT
This sequence comes from Triticum urartu, assembly GCF_003073215.2. Classification (NCBI taxonomy): domain Eukaryota; kingdom Viridiplantae; phylum Streptophyta; class Magnoliopsida; order Poales; family Poaceae; genus Triticum; species Triticum urartu. Next base: position 112,277,653 of record NC_053026.1, on the reverse strand, counting down.
ACACCCTCTGAGCAAATTAAAATTGAACCTAGTATTGCTATGGTTAAAGATCTCTTGGCCAATAATATTGATGGGCATGTTATTTACTTTTGTGATGAAGCTGCTAGAATTGCTAGACCTGACACTAAAAACAAACATAGACCTGTTGTAGGCATGCCTATTATTTCTATTAAAATAGGAGATCATTGCTATCATGGCTTATGTGATATGGGTGCTGGTGCAAGTGCAATACCTCATTCCTTATATAAAGAAATTATGCATGATATTGCACCTGCTGAGATAGAGGAAATTGGTGTTACAATTAAGATGTTGAAGTCTTGTGTGGAAAAGTTAAATATCATATTGATTGTCTTATTCTTGGTTCCCCACAAGATAACTTTTGTCCCATTATATTTGGTAGACCCTTCTTGAATACTGTTAATGCTAGGATAGATTGCAAAAATGTTGTTGTTACTATTGGTTTGGGGGATATGTCTCATGAATTTAATTTTGCTAAATTTTGTAGACAACCCCATGATAAAGAATTGCCTAGTAAAGATGAAATTATTGGTCTTGCTTCTATTGTCGTGCCTCCTAATGATCCTTTATAACAATATTTGCTCGACCATGAAAATGATATGTTTATGAATGAAAGAAGGGAAATAGATGAAGTATTCTTTAAACAGGGACCTATTTTGAAACACAACTTGCCTGTTGAAATCCTAGGGGATCCTCCTCCACCCAAGGGTGATCCCGTGTTTGAGCTTAAACCTTTACCTGATACTCTTAAATATGCTTATCTTGATGAGAAAAAGATATATCCTGCTATTATTAGTGCTAACCTTTCAGAGCATGAAGAAAAGAAATTATTGAAAACTCTTAAGAAGCACCGTGCTTCTATTGGATATACTCTTGATGATCTTAAGGGCATTAGTCCCACTCTATGCTAGCACAAAATAAAATTGGATAAAGACGCGAAACCGGTCGTTGATCACCAACGACGGTTAAATCCTAAGATGAAAGAAGTGGTAAGAAAAGAAATACTAAAGCTTCTGGAGGCAGGTATAATTTATCACATTGCTGATAGTCAGTGGGTGAGTCCTGTCCACTGTGTCCCTAAGAAGGGAGGTATTACTGTTGTTCCTAATGATAAAGATGAATTGATCCCACAAAGAATTGTTACAGGTTATAGAATGGTAATTGATTTCCGCATATTGAATAAAGCTACTAAAAAGGATCATTACCCATTACCTTTTATTGATCAAATGCTAGAAAGATTATCCAAACATACACATTTTTGCTTTCTAGATGGTTATTCTGGTTTCTCTCAAATACCTGTGTCAAAAGAGGATCAAGAAAAGACAACTTTTACTTGCCCTTTTGGTACATTTTCTTATAGATGTATGCCTTTTGGTTTATGGAATGCACCTGCTACCTTTCAAAGATGTATGATTGCTATATTCTCTGACTTTTGTGAAAATATTTTTGAGGTTTTCATGGATGATTTCTCCGTATATGGAACTTCTTTTGATGATTGCTTAAGCAACCTTGATCGAGTTTTGTAGAGATGTGAATAAACTAATCTTGTCTTGAATTGGGAGAAGTGCCACTTTATGGTTAATGAAGGTATTGTCTTGGGGCATAAAATTTCTGAAAGTGGTATTGAAGTTGATAAAGCCAAGGTTGATGATATTGAAAAGATGTCGTATCCTAAGGACATTAAAGGTATAAGCAGTTTTCTTGGTCATGCCTGTTTTTATAGGAGGTTCATTAAGGACTTCTCTAAAATTTCTAGGCCCCTGACTAATCTCTTACAAAAAGATGTTCCATTTGTCTTTGATGATGATTTTGTAGAAGCATTTGAAATACTTAAGAAATCCTTGATTTCTGCACCTATTGTTCAGCCACCTGATTGGAATTTACCCTTTGAAATTATGTGTGACACTAGTGATTATGCTAAAGGGGCTGTTCTAGGACAAAGAGTTAATAAGAAATCAAATGTTATCCAATATGATAGTAAGACTCTGGACAGTGCCCAGAGAAATTATGCTACTACTGAAAAAGAATTTTTAGCAGTTGTGTTTGCTTGTGATAAGTTCAGACCTGATATTGTTGATTCTAAAGTAACTGTTCACACTGATCATGTTGCTATTAAATATCTTATGGAAAATAAAGAATGTTAAAACTAGGCTTATTAGATGGGTTCTCTTGCTACAAGAATTTGATTTGCATATTATTGATAAAAAGGGAGCTGAGAACCCCGTTGCAGACAACTTGTCTAGGTTAGAGAATGTTCTTGATGACCCACTACCTATTGATGATAGCTTTCCTGATGACCAATTAGCTGTCATAAATGCTTCTCGTACTGCTCCATGGTATGCTGATTATGCTAATTACATTGTTGCTAAATTTATACCACCTAGTTTTGTTGGGGAACGTAGCATAAATTCAAAATTTTCCTACGTGTCACCAAGATCTATCTATGGAGTCATCTAGCAACGAGGGAGGAGTGGATCCACATACCCTTGTAGATCGCGCGCGGAAGCGTTCAAGAGAACGGGGTTGATGGAGTCGTACTCGTCGTGATCCAAATCACTGATGATCCTAGCGCCGAACGGACGGCACCTCCGCGTTCAACACACGTACGGAGTAGCGACGTCTCCTCCTTCTTGATCCAGCAAGGGGGAAGGAGAGGTTGAGGAAGAAGGCACCAATAGCAGCACGACGGCGTGGTGGTGATGGAGCTGCAGTACTCCGACAGGGCTTCGCCAAGCTCTATGGAGGAGGAGGATGTGTTGGAGAGGGAGAGGGAGGCACCAATGGCGTGGTGTGAGAAGTCCTCCATCTCCCCACTATATATAGGAGGGCCAAGGGGGGGGGGGCGCCAGCCCTAGGAGATCCAATCTCCTAGGGGGGTGCGGCCAAGGGGAGGAATCCCTCCTCCCCAAGGCACCTAGGAGGTGCCTTCCCACTTTGGGACTCTTCCCTTCTTGAACCCTAGGTGCATGGGCCTCTTGGGGCTGGTGCCCTTGGCCCATGTAGGCCAAGGCGCACACCCCTACAGCCCATGTGGCCCCCCGGGGCAGGGGGCCCCACCCGGTGGACCCCTGGGACCCTTTCGGTGGACCCGGTACAATACCGGTGACCCCGAAACTTGTCCCGATGCCCGAAATAGCAATTCCTATATATAATTATTTACCTCCGGACCATTCCGGAACTCCTCGTGATGTCCGGGATCTCATCCGGGACTCCGAACAACATTCGGGTTACTGCATATACATATCCCTACAACCCTAGCATCACCGAACCTTAAGTGTGTAGACCCTACGGGTTCGGGAGACATGTAGACATGACCGAGACGACTCTCCGGTCAATAACCAACAGCGGGATCTGGATACCCATGTTGGCTCCCACATGCTCCTCGATGATCTCATCGGATGAACCACGATGTCGAGGATTCAAGCAACCCCGTATACAATTCCCTTCGTCAATCGGTATGTTACTTGCCCGAGATCCGATCGTCGGTATCCCAATACCTCGTTCAACCTCGTTACCGGCAAGTCACTTTACTCGTACCGTAATGCATGATCCCGTGACCAGACACTTGGTCACTTTGAGCTCATTATGATGATGCATTACCGAGTGGGCCCAGTGATACCTCTCCGTCATACGGAGTGACAAATCCCAGTCTTGATCCGTGTCAACCCAACAGACACTTTCGGAGATACCCGTAGTATACCTTTATAGTCACCCAGTTACGTTGTGACGTTTGGCACACCCAAAGCACTCCTACGGTATCCGGGAGTTACACGATCTCATGGTCTAAGGAAAAGATACTTGACATTGGAAAACTCTAGCAAACGAACTATACGATCTTATGCTATGTTTAGGATTGGGTCTTGTCCATCACATCATTCTCCTAATGATGTGATCCCGTTATCAATGACATCCAATGTCCATAGTCAGGAAACCATGACTATCTGTTGATCAACGAGCTAGTCAACTAGAGGCTTACTAGGGACATGTTGGTGTCTATTATTCACACATGTATTACGATTTCTGGATAACACAATTATAGCATGAATAAAGACAATTATCATGAACAAGGAAATATAATAATAATGCTTTTATTATTGCCTCTAGGGCATATTTCCAACAAGTTTCACATACCAACAAAAGAAAAAGTTTCTCTATGATTTAATACATTAATTCTGGAATGACCCACACCTTTATAAAGAAGGAGTAGATGGTGTTATTAGACGATGTGTACCTGAGCATGAACAGGAACATATCCTGCCCAAGTGTCATTCTGAGGCTTGTGGAGGACACCATGCTCGAGACAAAACTGCACATAAGGTATTGCAATCCGGTTTTTATTGGCCTACCCTCTTCAAAGATGCCCGTAAGTTTGTCTTGCCTTGTGATGAATGCTAACTCTTGAGCTTGCGTTGGATTTCCCCGAAGAGGAAAGGATGATGCAGCAGAGTAGCGTAAGTATTTCCCTCAGTTTTTGAGAACCAAGGTATCAATCCAGTAGGAGGCCACGCTCAAGTCCCTTGTACCTGCACAAAACGATAGCTACTCGCAACCAATGCGATTAGGGGTTGTCAATCCCTTCACGGTCACTTACGAGAGTGAGATCTGATAGATATAATATTTTTGGTATTTTTGGTATAGAGATGCAAAGTGAAAAGTAAAAGGCAAAGTAAAATAGGCAAAGCAAGATTAAAGTGATGGAGATTGATATGATGAGAATAGACCCGGGGGCCATAGGTTTCACTAGTGGCTTCTCTCAAGAGCATAAGTATTCTACGGTGGGTGAACAAATTACTGTTGAGCAATTGACAGAATTGAGCATAGTTATGAGAATATCTAGGCATGATCATGTATATAGGCATCACATCCGTGACAAGTAGACCGAAACGATTCTGTATCTACTACTATTACTCCACTCATCGACCGCTATCTAGCATGCATCTAGAGTATTAAGTTAAAAACAGAGTAACGCTTTAAGCAAGATGACATGATGTAGAGAGATAAATTCATGCAATATGAAATAAACCCCATCTTGTTATCCTTGATGGCAACGATGCAATACGTGCCTTGCTGCCCCTTCTATCACTGGGAAAGGACACCGCAAGATCGAACCCAAAGCTAAGCACTTCTCCCATGGCAAGAAAAATCAATCTAGTAGGCCAAACCAAACTGATAATTCGAAGAGACTTGCAAAGATAACTAATCATACATAAAAGAATTCAGAGAAGATTCAAATATTATTCATAGATAGACTTGATAATAAACCCACAATTCATCGGTCTCAACAAACACACCGCAAAAAGAAGATTACATCGAATAGATCTCCACGAGAGAGGGGGAGAACTTTGTATGAGATCCAAAAAGAGAGAAGAAGCCATCTAGCTACTAGCTATGGACCCGTAGGTCTGAAGTAAACTACTCACACTTCATCGGAGAGGCTTGGATGATGATGTAGAAGCCCTCCGTGATCGATGCCCCCTCCGGCGAAGCTCCGGAACAGGCCCCAGGATGGGATCTCATGGATACAGAAAGTTGCGACAGTGGAATTAGGTTTTTGGCTCCCCTGGCGATCGTTTGGGGGTACGTAGGTATATATAGGAGGAAGGAGTACGTCGGTGGAGCACCGAGGGGCCCATGAGGCAGGGGGCGCGCCCCCCACCCTCGTGACCGCCTCTTTGACTCCTTGGAGTAGGGTCCAAGTCTCCTGGATCACGTTCGGTGAGAAAATCACGTTCCCGAAGGTTTTATTCCATTTGGACTCCGTTTGATATTCTGTTTCTCCGAAACACTGAAATAGGCAAAAAAACAGCAATTCTGGGCTGGGCCTCCGGTTAATAGGTTAGTCCCAAAAATAATATAAAAGTGGAAAATAAAGCCCAATATAGTCCAAAACAGTAGATAATATAGCATGGAGCAATCAAAAAATTATAGATACATTGGGGACGTATCAGGCATCCCCAAGCTTAATTCCTGCTCGTCCTCGAGTAGGTAAATGATAGAAAGAGAATTTTTGATGCGGAGTGCTACTTGGCATAATTTCAATGCAAATCTTCTTAATTGTGATATGAATATTCAGATTCGAAAGATTCAAGACAAAAGTTTATGTTGACATAAAAATAATAATACTTCAAGCATACTAAGAAAGCAATTATGTCTTCTCAAAATAACATGGCTAAAGAAAGTTATCCCTACAAAATCATATAGTCTGGCTATGCTCTATCTTCACCGCACAAAATATTTAAATCATGCACAACCCCGATGACAAGCCAAGCAATTGTTTCATACTCTAACTTTTTCAAAACTTTTTCAATCTTCACGCAATACATGAGCGTGAGCCATGGATATAGCACTATATGTGGAATAGAATGATGGTTGTGGAGAAGATAAAAAGAGGGGAAGATAGTCTCACATCAACTAGGCGTATCAACGGGCTATGGAGATGCCCATCAATAGATATCAATGTGAGTGAGTAGGGATTGCCATGCAATGGATGCACTAGAGCTATAAGTATATGAAAGCTCAAAAAGAAACTAAGTGGGTGTGCATCCAACTTGCTCGCTCATGAAGACCTAGGGCAATTTGAGGAAGCCCGTCATTGGAATATACAAGCCAAGTTCTATAATGAAAGATTCCCACTAGTATATGAAAGTGATAACATGAGAGACTCTCTACTATGAAGATCATGGTGCTACTTTGAAGCACAAGTGTGGTAAAAGGATAGTAACATTGTCCCTTCTCTCTTTTTCTCTCAATTTTTTATTTTTTTTATTTGGGCCTTTTCTCTTTTTTATGGCCTCTTTTATTTATTTTTCGTCCGGAGTCTCATCCCGACTTGTGGGGGAATCATAGTCTCCATCATTCTTTCCTCACTTGGGACAATGCTCTAAAAATGATGATCATCACACTTTATTTTTCTTACAACTCGATACTAAGAACAAAATATGACTCTATATGAATGCCTCCGGCGGTGTACCGGGATATGCAATGAATCAAGAGTGACATGTATGAAAGAATTATGAACGGTGGCTTTGCCACAAATACGATGTCAACTACATGATCATGCTAGCAATATGACAGTGATGAATGTGTCATGATAAACTGGATGGTGGAAAGTTGCATGGCAATATATCTCGGAATGGCTATGGAAATGCCATAATAGGTAGGTATGGTGGCTGTTTTGAGGAAGGTATATGGTGGGTGTATGATACCAGTGAAAGGTGCGTGGTATTAGAGAGGCTAGCAATGGTGGAAGGATGGGAAAAAGTGCATATAATCCATGGACTCAACATTAGTCATAAAGAACTCATATACTTATTGCAAAAATCTAGAAGTTGTCAAAGCAAAGTATTACGTGCATGCTCCTAGGGGGGTAGATTGGTAGGAAAAGACCATCGCTCGTCCCCGACCGCCACTCATAAGGAAGACAATCAATAAATAAATCATGCTCCGACTTCATCACATAACGGTTAACCATACGTGCATGCTACGGGAATCACAAGCTTCAACGCAAGTATTTCTCAAATTCACAACTACTCAACTAGCATGACTTTAATATCACCATCTCCATATCTCAAAACAATTATCAAGTATCAAACTTCTCATAGTATTCAACACACTCAAAAGAAAGTTTCACAAATCTTGAATACCAAGCATGTTATTATTAACCAAATTACCATGCTATTAAGACTCTCAAAATAATTTAAGTGAAGCATGAGAGATCAATAGTTTCTATAAAACAAATCCACTACCGTGCTCTAAAAGATCTAAGTGAAGCACATAGAGCAAAATTATAACGCTCAAAAGATATAAGTGAAGCACATAGAGCAAAACTACTTAGCTCAAAAATATATAAGTGAAGCATATAGATCAAAACTACTTAGCTCAAAAAGATATAACTGAAGCACATAGAGCAAAATTATAACGCTCAAAAGATATAAGTGAAGCACATAGAGTATTCTATCAAATTATAATTCATGTATGGCTCCCTAAAAAGGTGTTTACAGCAAGGATGATTGTGGCACACTAACAAAAAAAGACACAAATAATACAAGACGCTCCAAGCAAAACACATATCATGTGGTGAATAAAAATATAGCTCCAAGTAAAGTTACCGATAGAAGTGGACGAAAGAGGGGATGCCTTCCGGGGCATCCCCAAGCTTTGGCTTTTAGGTGTCCTTAGATTATCTTGGGGGTGCCATGGGCATCCCCAAGCTTAGTATCTTGCCACTCCTTGTTCCATAATCCATCAAATCCTTACCCAAAACTTGAAAACTTCACAACACAAAACTTAAGGTAGAAAACTCATGAGCCCCGTTAGCGAAAGAAAACAAAAGACCACTTCAAGGTACTGTAATTAACTCATTCTTTATTTATATTGGTGTTAAACCTACTGTATTCCAACTTCTCTATGGATTATAAACTATTTTACTTGCTATAGATTCATCAAAATAAGCAAACAACACACGAAAAACAGAATCTTTCAAAAACAGAACAGTCTGTAGTAATCTGTAGCTAACGCAAGATCTGGAACCCCAAAAATTCTAAAATAAATTGATGGACGTGAGGAATTTATATATTAATCATATGAAAAAATAATTAACTAAATATCACTTTCCAAATATAAATGACAGCAGTTCTCGTGAGCACTAAAGTTTCTGTTTTTTACAGCAAGTTCAACAAGACTTTCCCCAAGTCTTCCCAACGGTTCTACTTGGCACAAACACTAATTAAACACAAAAAACACAACAAAAACAGAGGATAGATAATTTATTTATTACTAAACAGGGGCAAAAATCAAGGAATAAAAATAAAATTGGGTTGCCTCCCAACAAACGCTATCGTTTAACGCCCCTAGCTTGGCATAAAAGCGAGGATAGATCTAGGTATTGCCATCTTTGGTAGGCAATCCATAAGTGGATCTCATGATAGTTTCATATGGAAATTTTATTTTATTTCTTGTAAAGTGTTCCATGACCTTTTTTAATGGAAATTGAAATCTAATATTCCCTTCCTTCATATCAATAACCGCACCAACCATTCTAAGGAAAGGTCTACCAAGAATAATAGGGCAAGAAGGATTGCAATCTATATCAAGAACAATGAAATCTATGGGCACATAATTCCTATTTGCAACAATAAGAACGTCATTAGTACTTCCCATAGGTTTCTTAATAGTAGAATCTGCAAGATGCAAGTTTAGAGAGCAATCATCAAAATCGCGGAAATCTAGCAAATCACACAAAGTTTTGGGGATAGTGGAGACACTAGCTCCCAAATCACACAAAGCATAAAACTCATGATCTTTAATTTTAATTTTAATTGTTGGTTCCCACTCATCATAGAGTTTTCTAGGGATAGAAACTTTCAGCTCAAGTTTTTCTTCATAAGATTGCATCAAGGCATCAACAATATGTTCGGTGAAGACTTTCTTTTGACTATAAGCATGTGGAGAATTTAGCACAGATTGCAACAAGGAAATACAATCAATTAAAGAGAAACTTTCATAATTAAATTCCTTGAAATCCAATATAATGGGTTTAGCAACATCTAGATTTTTATTTCTTTCAATCCCACTTTCATCAATTTCATCATAAAGATCTAAATACTCCGAATTTTTAGAATGCCTTCTAGGTAAAGGAAGATTATATTCAGTTTCATCAAGATTCATATTGCAAAACAAAGATTTGATAGGAGACACATCAATAACTTTTGGATCTTCATCTTGATTTTCATAGGAATTGGAAGAACACGCTTTAATAAAGGCATCTTTGGAAGCACGCATCCTAGCAGTTCTTTCCTTGCACTCATCAATGGAAATTTTCATGGCTTTGAGAGACTCATTGATATCATGCTTAGGAGGAATAGATCTAAGCTTTAAAGAATCAACCTCAAGGGAAATTCTATCAACGTTCCTAGCCAAATCATCAACTTTAAGCAATTTCTCTTCAAGCAAAGCATTAAAATTCTTTTGTGAATTCATAAACTCTTTAACACTATTCTCAAATTCAGAGGGAATCTTATTATAATTTCCATAAGAGTTGTTGTAGGAATTCCCATAATTATTAGAAGGATTACTAGGATATGGCCTAGGATTAAAATTCCCTCTATAAGCGTTGTTACCAAAATTATTCCTACCAACAAAATTCACATCCATAGATTCATTGTCATTCTCAATAAAAGTAGACAAAGGCATATCATTAGGATCAGAAGAAACACTCTTAGCAGCAAATAATTTCATAAGTTCATCCATCTTTCCACTCAACACATTGATTTCTTCTATTGCATGCACTTTTTTATTAGAAGATCTTTCAGTATGCTATTGAGAATAATTAACCATAATATTATCTAGGATTTTAGTAGCATCTCCTAAAGTGATTTCCATCAAAGTACCTCCTGCGGCTGAATCTAAAAGATTTCTAGAAGCAAAATTCAATCCGGCATAAAAAATTTGTATAATCATCCACAAATTCAAACCATGAGTAGGGCAATTACGTATCATTAATTTCATTGTCTCCCAAGCTTGTGCAACATGTTCATGATCAAGTTGCTTAAAATTCATAATATCGTTTCTAAGAGAGATGATCTTAGCGGGAGGGAAATACTTAGAGATAAAAGCATCTTTGCACTTGTTCCAAGAATCAATACTATTTTTAGGCAAAGATGAAAACCAAGCTTTAGCACGATCTCTAAGCGAAAAAGGAAATAGCTTCAATTTAATGACATCATTATCGACATCTTTTTTATTTTGCATATCACATAAATCAACGAAGCTATTTAGATGAGTAGCGGCATCTTCACTAGGAAGGCCGGAGAATTGATCTTTCATAACAAGATTCAACAAAGCAGTATTGATTTCACAAGATTCAGTATTGGCAAGAGGAGCAATCAGAGTGCTAAGGAAATCATTATTATTGGTATTGGTGAAGTCACACAATTTGGTAGTATCTTGAGCCATCGCGACAAACAAGCAATCCAACACACGGGCAAACAAAAGGGCAAACGGAAAAAAGAGGCGGAGAAGGAGAAGGAGATTGGGAAAGAGAGGGCGAATAAAACGGCAAGGGTGAAGTGGGGGAGAGGAAAACGAGAGGCAAATGGCAAATAATGTAATGCGAGAGATAGGGATTGTGATGGGTACTTGGTATGTTGACTTTTTGCGTAGACTCCCCGGCAACGGCACCAGAAATTCTTCTTGCTACCTCTTGAGCTTGCGTTGGATTTCCCCGAAGAGGAAAGGATGATGCAGCAGAGTAGCATAAGTATTTCCCTCAGTTTTTGAGAACCAAGGTATCAATCCAGTAGGAGGCCACGCTCAAGTCCCTCGTACCTGCACAAAACGATAGCTACTCGCAACCAACGCAATTAGGGGTTGTCAATCCCTTCACGATCACTTACGAGAGTGAGATCTGATAGATATAATATTTTTGGTATTTTTGGTATAGAGATGCAAAGTGAAAGTAAAAGGCAAAGTCAAAACGCAAAGCAAGATTAAAGTGATGGAGATTGATATGATGAGAATAGACCTGGGGGGCATAGGTTTCACTAGTGGCTTCTCTCAAGAGCATAAGTATTCTACGGTGGGTGAACAAATTACTGTTGAGCAATTGACAGAATTGAGCATAGTTATGAGAATATCTAGGCATGATCATGTATATAGGCATCACTTCCGTGACAAGTAGACCGAAACGATTCTGCATCTACTACTATTACTCCACTCATCGACCGCTATCCAGCATGCATTTAGAGTATTAAGTTAAAAACAGAGTAACGCTTTAAGCAGGATGACATGATGTAGAGAGATAAATTCATGCAATATGAAATAAACCCCATCTTGTTATCCTTGATGGCAACGATGCAATACGTGCCTTGCTGCCCCTTCTGTCACTGGGAAAGGACACCGCAAGATCGAACCCAAAGCTAAGCACTTCTCCCATGGCAAGAAAAACCAATCTAGTAGGCCAAACCAAACTAATAATTCGAAGAGACTTGCAAAGATAACTAACCATACATAAAAGAATTTAGAGAAGATTCAAATATTATTCATAGATAGACTTGATCATAAACCCACAATTCATCGGTCTTAACAAACACACCGCAAAAGGAAGATTACATCGAATAGATCTCCATGAGAGAGGGGAGAACTTTGTATTGAGATCCAAAAAGAGAGAAGAAGCCATCTAGCTACTTGCTATGGACCCGTAGGTCTGAAGTAAACTACTCACACTTCATCGGAGAGGCTTGGATGATGATGTAGAAGCCCTCCGTGATCGATGCCCCCTCCGACGGAGCTCCAGAACAGGCCCCAAGATGGGATCTCGTGGATACAGAAAGTTGCGACGGTGGAATTAGGTTTTTGGCTCCCCTAGCGATCATTTGGGGGTACGTAGGTATATATAGGAGGAAGGAGTACGTCGTGAAGGAAATATGCCCTAGAGGCAATAATAAAGTTATTATTTATTTCCTTATAATCATGATAAAAGGTTTATTATTCATGCTAGAATTGTATTAACCAGAAACATAATACATGTGTGAATACATAGACAAACAAAGTGTCACTAGTATGCCTCTACTTGACTAGCTCGTTAATCAAAGATGGTTATGTTTCCTAACCATGAACAATGAGTTGTTATTTGATTAACAGGATCACATCATTAAGAGAATGATCTGATTGACATGACCCATTCCATTAGCTTAGCACCCGATCGTTTAGTATGTTGCTATTGATTTCTTCATGACTTATACATGTTCCTGTAACTATGAGATTATGCAACTCCCGTTTACCGAAGGAACACTTTGGGTACTACCAAACGTCACAACGTAACTGGGTGATTATAAAGGAGTACTACAGGTGTCTCCAAAGGTACATGTTGGGTTGGCGTATTTCGAGATTAGGATTTGTCACTCCGATTGTCGAAGAGGTATCTCTGGGGCCCTCTCGGTAATACACATCACATAAGCCTTGCAAGCATTGCAACTAATGAGTTGGTTGCAGGATGATGTATTACGGAACGAGTAAAGAGACTTGCCGGCAACGAGATTGAACTAGGTATGGGATACCGACGATCGAATCTCGGGCAAGTAACATACCGATGACAAAGGGAACAACGTATGTTGTTATGCGGTCTGACCGATAAAGATCTTCGTAGAATATGTAGGAGCCAATATGGGCATCCAGGTCCCGCTATTGGTTATTGACCGGAGACATGTCTCGGTCATGTCTACATTGTTCTCGAACCCGTAGGGTCCGCACGCTTAAGGTTACGATGACAGTTATATTATGAGTTTAGGCATTTTGATGTACCGAAGGTTGTTCGGAGTCCCGGATGTGATCACGGACATGACGAGGAGTCTCGAAATGGTCGAGACGTAAAGATTGATATATTGGAAGCCTATGTTTGGATATCGGAAGTGTTCCGGGTGAAATCGGGATTTTACCGGAGTACCAGGAAGGTTACCGGAACCCCCCGGGAGCTAAATGGGCCATGATGGGCCTTAGTGGAAAAGAGAAGAGGCAGCCCTACATGGGCTGCGCGCCTCCCCCTTCCCCTAGTCCTATTAGGACTAGGAGAGGTGGCCGGCCCCCTCTCTCTCTTTTCCCCCTCCGCGAATCCTATTCCAACTAGGATTGGGGGGGAATCCTACTCCCAGAGGGAGTAGGACTCTCCTGGCGCGCCACACCTTGGCCAGACAGACTCCCCCCCTCTAGTCCTTTATATACTGAGGCAGAGGCACCCTAGAACACACAAGTTGATTCACGTGATCTATTCCTTAGCCGTGTGCGGTGCCCCCAGCCACCATATTCCTCGATAATACGGTAGCGGAGTTTAGGCGAAGCCCTGCTGCTGTAGTGCATCAAGATCGTCACCACGCTGTCGTGCTGACGGAACTCTTCCCCGACACTTTGCTGGATCGGAGTCCGGGGATCGTCATTGAGCTGAACGTGTGCTCGAACTCGGAGGTGCCGTAGTTTCGGTGCTTGATCGGTTGGATCGTGAAGACGTACGACTACTTCCTCTACGTTGTGTCAACGCTTCCGCAGTCGATCTGCGAGGGTACGTAGACAACACTCTCCCCTCTCGTTGCTTTGCATCACCATGATCTTGCGTGTGCATAGGAATTTTTTTGAAATTACTACGAAACCCAACAGTGGCATCCGAGCCTAGGTTTTATGGTTTGATGTTATTTGCACGAGTAGAACACAAGTGAGTTGTGGGCGATATAAGTCATACTGCCTACCAGCATGTCATACTTGGTTCGGCGGTATTGTTGGACGAGACGACCCAGACCAACATTACGCGTACGCTTACGCGAGACCGGTTCCCCCGACGTGCTTTGCACACAGGTGGCTTGCGGGCGACTGTCTCTCCAACTTTAGTTGAACCAAGTGTGGCTACGCCCGGTCCTTGCGAAGGTTAAAACGGAGTCTATTTGACAAACTATCGTTGTGGTTTTGATGCGTAGGTGAGATTGGTTCTTGCTTAAGCCCGTAGCAGCCACGTAAAACTTGCAACAACAAAGTCGAGGACGTCTAACTTGTTTTTGCAGGGCATGTTGTGATGTGATATGGTCAAGGCATGATGCTGAATTTTATTGTATGAGATGATCATGTTTTGTAACCGAGTTATCGGCAACTGGCAGGAGCCATATGGTTGTCACTTTATTGTATGCAATGCAATCGCAATGTAATGCTTTACTTTATTACTAAACGGTAGTGATAGTCGTGGAAGCATAAGATTGGCGAGACGACAACGATGCTACGATGGAGATCAAGGTGTCGCGCCGGTGACGATGGTGATCATAACGGTGCTTCGGAGATGGAGATCACAAGCACAAGATGATGATGGCCATATCATATCACTTATATTAATTGCATGAGATGTTTATCCTTTTATGCATCTTATCTTGCTTTGATTGATGGTAGCATTATAAGATGATCTCTCACTAAATTATCAAGAAGTGTTCTCCCTGAGTATGCACCGTTGCCAAAGTTCGTCGTGCCCAGACACCACGTGATGATCGGGTGTGATAAGCTCTACGTCCATCTACAACGGGTGCAAGCCAGTTTTGCACACGCAGAATACTCAGGTTAAACTTGACGAGCCTAGCATATGCAGATATGGCCTCGGAACACGGAGACCGAAAGGTCGAGCGTGAATCATATAGTAGATATGATCAACATAACGATGTTCACCATTGAAAACTACTCCATCTCACGTGATGATCGGTTATGGTTTAGTTGATTTGGATCACGTAATCACTTAGAAGATTAGAGGGATGTCTATCTGAGTGGGAGTTCTTAAGTAATTTGATTAATTGAACTTAAACTTATCATGAACTTAGTACCTGATAGTATCTTGCTTGTTTATGTTGATTGTAGATAGATGGCTCGTGCTGTTGTTCCGTTGAATTTTAATGCGTTCCTTGTGAAAGCAAAGTTGAAAGATGATGGTAGCAATTATACGGACTGGGTCCATAACTTGAGGATTATCCTCATTGCTGCTCAGAAGAATTACGTCCTGGAAGCACCGCTGGGTGCCAGGCCTGCTGCTGGAGCAACACCTGATGTTATGAACGTCTGGCAGAGCAAAGCTGATGACTACTCGATAGTTCAGTGTGCCATGCTTTACGGCTTAGAATCGGGACTTCAACGACGTTTTGAACATCATGGAGCATATGAGATGTTCCAGGAGTTGAAGTTAATATTTCAAGCAAATGCCCGGATTGAGAGATATGAAGTCTCCAATAAGTTCTATAGCTGCAAGATGGACGAGAACAGTTCTGTCAGTGAGCATATACTCAAAATGTCTGGGTATAATAATCACTTGATTCAATTGGGAGTTACTCTTCCGGATGATTGCGTCATTGACAGAATTCGATTGCGTCATTGATAGAATTCTCCAATCACTGCCACCAAGCTACAAGAGCTTCGTGATGAACTATAATATGCAAGGGATGAAGAAGACTATTCCCGAGCTCTTTGCAATGCTGAAAGCTGCAGAGGTAGAAATCAAGAAGGAGCATCAAGTGTTGATGGTTAACAAGACCACTAGTTTCAAGAAAAAGGGCAAAGGGAAGAAGAAGGGGAACTTCAAGAAGAACAGCAAGCAAGTTGCTGCTCAGGAGAAGAAACCCAAGTCTGGACCTAAGCCTGAAACTGAGTGCTTCTACTGCAAGCAGACTGGTCACTGGAAGCGGAACTGCCCCAAGTATTTGGCGGATAAGAAGGATGGCAAGGTGAACAAAGGTATATGTGATATACATGTTATTGATGTGTACCTTACTAGAGCTCGCAGTAGCACCTGGGTATTTGATACTGGTTCTATTGCTAATATTTGCAACTCGAAACAGGGACTACGGAATAAGCGGGCACTGGCAAAGGACGAGGTGACGATGCGCGTGGGAAATGGTTCCAAAGTCAATGTGATCGCGATCGGCACGCTACCTCTACATCTACCTTCGGGATTAATATTAGACCTAAATAATTGTTATTTGGTGCCAGCGTTGAGCATGAACATTATATCTGGATCTTGTTTGATGCGAGATGGTTATTCATTTAAATCAGAGAATAATGGTTGTTCTATTTATATGAGTAATATCTTTTATGGTCATGCACCTTTGAAGAGTGGTCTATTTTTGATGAATCTCGATAGTAGTGATACACATATTCATAATGTTGAAGCCAAAAGATGCAGAGTTGATAATGAAAGTGCAACTTATTTGTGGCACTGTCGTTTAGGTCATATCGGTGTAAAGCGCATGAAGAAACTCCATACTGATGGACTTTTGGAACCACTTGATTATGAATCACTTGGTACTTGCGAACCGTGCCTCATGGGCAAGATGACTAAAACACCGTTCTCCGGTACTATGGAGAGAGCAACAGATTTGTTGGAAATCATACATACCGATGTATGTGGTCCGATGAATATTGAGGCTCGTGGCGGATATCGTTATTTTCTCACCTTCACAGATGACTTAAGCAAATATGGGTATATCTACTTAATGAAACATAAGTCTGAAACATTTGAAAAGTTCAAAGAATTTCAGAGTGAAGTTGAAAATCATCGTAACAAGAAAATAAAGTTTCTACGATCTGATCGTGGAGGAGAATATTTGAGTTACGAGTTTGGTGTACATTTGAAAAATTGTGGAATAGTTTCGCAACTCACGCCACCCGGAACACCACAGCGTAATGGTGTGTCCGAACGTCGTAATCATACTTTACTAGATATGGTGCGATCTATGATGTCTCTTACTGATTTACCGCTATCGTTTTGGGGTTATGCTTTAGAGATGGTCGCATTCACGTTAAATAGGGCACCATCAAAATCCGTTGAGACGACACCTTATGAACTGTGGTTTGGCAAGAAACCAAAGTTGTCATTTCTTAAAGTTTGGGGCTGCGATGCTTATGTGAAAAAGCTTCAACCTGATAAGCTCGAACCCAAATCGGGGAAATGTGTCTTCATAGGATACCCAAAGGAGACTGTTGGGTACACCTTCTATCACAGATCCGAAGGCAAGACATTCGTTGCTAAGAATGGATCCTTTCTAGAGAAGGAGTTTCTCTCGAAAGAAGTGAGTGGGAGGAAAGTAGAACTTGACGAGGTAACTGTACCTGCTCCTTTATTGGAAAGTAGTACATCACAGAAAACTGTTTCTGCGACACCTACACCAATAAGAGAGGAAGCTAATGATGATGGTCATGAAACTTCAGATCAAGATACTACTGAACCTTGTAGATCAACCAGAGTAAGATCCACGCCAGAGTGGTACGGTAATCCTGTTCTGGAAATCATGCTACTAGATCATGATGAACCTATGAACTATGAAGAAGCGATGGTGAGCCCAGATTCCGCAAAGTGGCTTGAAGCCATGAAATCTGATATGGGATCCATGTATGAGAACAAAGTATGGACTTTGGTTGACTTGCCCGATGATCGGCGAGCAATTGAGAATAAATGGATCTTCAAGAAGAAGACTGACGCTGATGGTAATGTTACTGTCTACAAAGCTCGACTTGTCGCGAAAGGTTTTCGGCAAGTTCAAGGGATTGACTACGATGAGACCTTCTCACCCGTAGCGATGCTTAAGTCCGTCCGAATCATGTTAGCAAATGCCACATTTTATGATTATGAAATTTGGCAAATGGATGTCAAAACTGCATTCCTGAATGGATTTTTGGAAGAAGAGTTGTATATGATGCAACCAGAAGGTTTTGTCGATCCAAAAGGAGCTAACAAAGTGTGCAAGCTCCAACGATCCATTTATGGACTGGTGCAAGCCTCTCGGAGTTGGAATAAACGCTTTGATAGTGTGATCAAAGCATTTGGTTTTATACAGACTTTCAGAGAAGCCTGTATTTACAAGAAAGTGAGTGGGAGCTCTGTAGCATTTCTGATATTATATGTGGATGACATATTACTAATTGGAAATGATATAGAATTTCTGGATAGCATAAAGGGATACTTGAATAAGAGTTTTTCAATGAAAGACCTCGGTGAAGCTGCTTACATATTAGGCATAAAGATCTATAGAGATAGATCAAAACACTTAATTGGACTTTCACAAACAACATACCTTGACAAAATTTTGAAGAAGTTCAAAATGGATCAAGCAAAGAAAGGATTCTTGCCTGTGTTACAAGGTGTGAAATTGAGTAAGACTCAATGCCCGTCCACTGCAGAAGATAGAGAGAATATGAAAGATGTTCCCTATGCATCAGCGATAGGATCTATCATGTATGCAATGCTGTGTACCAGACCTGATGTGTGCCTTGCTATAAGTCTAGCAGGGAGGTACCAAAGTAATCTAGGAATGGATCACTGGACAGCGGTCAAGAACATCCTGAAATACCTGAAAAGGACTAAGGATATGTTTCTCGTATATGGAGGTGACAAAGAGCTCGTCGTAAATGGTTACGTTGATGCAAGCTTTGACACTGATCCGGACGATTCTAAATCGCAAACCGGATACGTGTTTACATTAAACGGTGGAGCTGTCAGTTGGTGCAGTTCTAAACAAAGCGTCGTAGCGTGATCTACATGTGAAGCGGAATACATAGCTGCTTCGGAAGCAGCGAACGAAGGAGTCTGGATGAAGGAGTTCATATCCGATCTAGGTGTCATACCTAGTGCATCGGGTCCAATGAAAATCTTTTGTGACAATACTGGTGCAATTGCCTTGGCAAAGGAATCCAGATTTCACAAGAGAACCAAGCACATCAAGAGACGCTTCAATTCCATCCGGGATCTAGTCCGGGTGGGAGACATAGAGATTTGCAAGATACATACGGATCTGAATGTTGCAGACCCGTTGACTAAGCCTCTACCACGAGCAAAACATGATCAGCACCAAGGCTCCATGGGTGTTAGAATCATTACGGTGTAATCTAGATTATTGACTCTAGTGCAAGTGGGAGACTGAAGGAAATATGCCCTAGAGGCAATAATAAAGTTATTATTTATTTCCTTATAATCATGATAAAAGGTTTATTATTCATGCTAGAATTGTATTAACCGGAAACATAATACATGTGTAAATACATAGACAAACAAAGTGTCACTAGTATGCCTCTACTTGACTAGCTCGTTAATCAAAGATGGTTATGTTTCCTAACCATGAACAATGAGTTGTTATTTGATTAACGGGATCACATCATTAAGAGAATGATCTGATTGACATGACCCATTCCATTAGCTTAGCACCCGATCGTTTAGTATGTTGCTATTGCTTTCTTCATGACTTATACATGTTCCTGTAACTATGAGATTATGCAACTCCCGTTTACCAGAGGAACACTTTGGGTACTACCAAACGTCACAACGTAATTGGGTGATTATAAAGGAGTACTACAGGTGTCTCCAAAGGTACATGTTGGGTTGGCGTATTTCGAGATTAGGATTTGTCACTCTGATTGTCAGAGAGGTATCTCTAGGGCCCTCTCGGTAATACACATCACATAAGCCTTGCAAGCATTGCAACTAATGAGTTGGTTGCAGGATGATGTATTACGGAACGAGTAAAGAGACTTGTCGGCAACGAGATTGAACTAGGTATGGGATACCGACGATCGAATCTCGGGCAAGTAACATACCGATGACAAAGGGAACAACGTATGTTGTTATGCGGTCTGACCGATAAAGATCTTCGTAGAATATGTAGGAGCCAATATGGGCATCTAGGTCCCGCTATTGGTTATTGACCGGAGACATGTCTCAGTCATGTCTACATTGTTCTCGAACTCGTAGGGTCCGCACGCTTAAGGTTACGATGACAGTTATATTATGAGTTTAGGCATTTTGATGTACCCAAGGTTGTTCGGAGTCCCGGATGTGATCACGGACATTACGAGGAGTCTCGAAATGGTCGAGACATAAAGATTGATATATTGGAAGCCTATATTTGGATATCAGAAGTGTTCCGGGTGAAATCGGGATTTTACCGGAGTACCGGGAAGGTTACCGGAACCCCCCGGGAGCTAAATGGGCCATGATGGGCCTTAGTGGAAAAGAGAAGAGGCAGCCCTACATGGGCTGCGCGCCTCCCCCTTCCCCTAGTCCTATTAGGACTAGGAGAGGTGGCCGGCCCCCTCTCTCTCTTTTCCCCCTCCGCGAATCCTATTCCAACTAGGATTGGGGGGGAATCCTACTCCCAGAGGGAGTAGGACTCTCCTGGCGCGCCACACCTTGGCCGGCCAGCCTCCCCCCTCTAGTCCTTTATATACTGAGGCAGAGGCACCCTAGAACACACAAGTTGATCCACGTGATCTATTCCTTAGCCGTGTGCGGTGCCCCCAGCCACCATATTCCTCGATAATACTGTACCGGAGTTTAGGCGAAGCCTTGCTGCTGTAGTGCATCAAGATCGTCACCACGCCGTCGTGCTGACGGAACTCTTCCCCGACACTTTGCTGGATCGGAGTCCGGGGATCGTCATCGAGCTGAACGTGTGCTCGAACTCGGAGGTGCCGTAGTTTCGGTGCTTGATCGGTTGGATCGTGAAGACGTACGACTACTTCCTCTACGTTGTGTCAACGCTTTCGCAGTCGGTCTGCGAGGGTACGTAGACAACACTCTCCCCTCTCGTTGCTTTGCATCACCATGATCTTGCGTGTGCGTAGGAATTTTTTTGAAATTACTACGAAACCCAACACGTCGGTGGAGCACCGAGGGGCCAACGAGGCAGGGGGCGCGCCCTAGGGGGGTGGGCACGCCTCCCACACTCGTGACCGCCTCTTTGACTCCTTGGAGTAGGATCCAAGTCTCCTGGATCACGTTCGGTGAGAAAATCACATTCCCGAAGGTTTTATTCCGTTTGGACTCCATTTGATATTTTGTTTCTTCGAAACACTGAAATAGGCAAAAAACAGCAATTCTGGGCTGGGCCTCCGGTTAATAGGTTAGTCCCTAAAATAATATAAAAGTGGAAAATAAAGCCCAATATAGTCCAAAATAGTAGATAATATAGCATGGAGCAATCAAAAATTATAGAAACGTTGGAGACGTATCAATTAATGCCAAAGAATTGGAAATATTAGCAGACGTTAAGAAATGCCTATGAATTATTCACTTGTTATTGAACCATTTGATGTTTGGGGCTTTGATTATATGGGACCGTTTCCTTCCTCTAATGGGTATACACATATTTTAGTTGCTGTTGATTACGTTACTAAGTGGGTAGAAGCTATTCCAACTAGTAGTGTTGATCATAACACCTCTATTAAGATGCTTAAAGAAGTTATTTTTCTGAGGTTTGGAGTCCCTAGATACCTAATGACTGATGGTGGTTCACATTTTATTCATGGTGCTTTTCGTAAGATGCTTGCTAAGTATGATGTTAATCATAGAATTGCATCTCCATATCATCCCCAGTCTAGCGGTCAAGTAGAACTGAGTAATAGAGAGCTTAAATTAATTTTGCAAAAGACTGTTAATAGATCTAGAAAGAATTGGTCCAAGAAACTTGATGATGCATTATGGGCTTATAGAACTGCATATAAAAACCCTATGGGTATGTCCCCATATTAAATGGTTTATGGAAAAGCATGTCACTTACTTCTCGAACTAGAACATAAGGCATATTGGGCCATTAAAGAACTCAATTATGATTTCAAACTTGCCGGTGAGAAGAGACTTTTTGACATTAGCTCACTTGATAAATGGAGAACCCGGGCTTATGAGAATGCCAAATTGTTTAAAGAAAAAGTTAAAAGATGGCATGACAAAAGGATACAAAAGCGTGAGTTTAATGTAGGTGATTATGTTTTGCTATACAACTCTTGTTTAAGATTTTTTGTAGGAAAACTCCTCTCTAAATGGGAAGGTCCTTACGTCATCGAGGAGGTCTATCGTTCCGGTGCCATAGAAATCAACAACTTCGAAGGCACAAATCTGAGGGTGGTGAATGGTCAAAGAATCAAACATTATATCTCAGGTAATCCTATAAATGTTGAAACTAATGTTGTTGAAACCGTAACCCCTGAGGAATACATAAGGGATACTTTCTAGAACGTTCCAGACTCCGAAAAGGAAGAGGTATGTGGTACGGTAAGTAAACCAACTCCAAAACAGTTCTAATAGCAATTTTTCTCTATTTTGGAATATTAAGAAAATAGGAAAATAAGAAGCAGTCCGGGAAGGACATGAGGCTTGCACGAGGGTGGAGGGCACGCCCTACCCCCCCCCCCCCCCCGCCCCCCCCCCCCCCCCCCTGGGCGTGCCCCCTGCCTCGTGGGCACCTCTTGCGCTCTCCGGACTCCGTTTTCTTGCACGATACTTCTTTTGGTCGGTAAAAATTCATTATATAATATCCCGAAGGTTTTGACCACCGTATCACGCAAATATCTTCTGTCTTTGTTTCGAGCTGTTTTTCGGACAAATCTAGATCGCCATGACGTCTCCAACTGCCCCCAAGGACAAGTTCTTCGAGAAGGTCATCAACCCCTACCTCGCGGAGGTTCTACAACACCCTCAAACCATTGAGATGCGTGAGGGGTTGCTGCACATCTGTGATGTTGAGGGACCAAGGAGGACCGGAAGCATGGAGACAAGACTCGAGGCAATGGAGCAACAAGTTTTCAAGTGCTAGGAGATGGTGGAGCGTGGACTCGACGCCAACCACATAATGATCATGGAGTTCACCAACAACACCAAGCAAGATGCCAGGAACATCGGGGAGACCATCTCAAGCTTCACGAGAAAATCGAGCATCTCCAAGCCCAAATCTATGACCTGCAAAACCAAAACTGTGAGTATGAATATAGATTCAAGAGGATGAGTTTGGCTGCGGATGTGAGGATCCCAGAGACTCGATCATCCTTCTATGATGGTGAGCCTATGCCTTGGAAGATGGACGACAAGCCTACATCATCAACAACTCCATCACCACCACCTCCGAGGAAGGAGACATAAACACATGGGTATGGGCACTCCCCTTGGCAACTGCCAAGCTTGGGGGAGTGCCCCGGTATCGCATCACCATCACACCTTTTTATCTTTACCGTTTTTCTTAGTTCGATCCTTTTGGTAATATCTTGATCTAGTAGAATAAAGTTTTAGTATGATCTAGTTTTTAGTTTTGCTTTATGATCCTTCTATGTAATCGAGTCCGTGAGCTATATAATAAAGATTAGTGTTGAGTCAAGGGCTTTGCCATCTTGCTATGATCTGGAGGGAATAGAAATAAAACAGAAGAGAAAGAATAAAAATAATTAAAGATATCATATGGATCTTATGGAGGGTAATGACTTCACATATAAAAACTATGATGAATAAAAGTTGTTGAGAGTTGACAAACATAGTTTTGGTCATCGTTGCAATTAATAGGAAGTAATAAAGAAAGAGAGGTTTTCACATATAAATATAATATCTTGGACATCTTTTATGATTGTGAGCACTCATTAAAATATGACATGCTAAAGAGTTGATGTTGGACAAGGAAGACAATGTAATGGGTTATGTTTTCTTACATCCGAAATAAATTATATTGTCATGGATCATCCAACATGTTGAGCATGCCTTTCCCTCTCATGCTAACCAAATTCTTTGCACCAAGTAGAGATACTACTTGTGCTCCCAAATATCCTTAAACCCAGTTTTGCCATGAGAGTCCACCATATCTACCTATGGATTGAGTAAGATCCTTCAAGTAAGTTGTCATTGTTGCAAGAAATAAAAATTGCTCTCTAAATATGTATGATTTATTAGTGCAGAGAAAATAAGCTTTATACGATCTTGTGATGTGGAAGAAATAAAAGCGATGGACTGCATAATAAAGGTCCATATCACAAGTGGCAATATAAAGTGACATTATTTTGCATTAAGATTTTGTGCATCCAACCATAAAAGCACATGACAACCTCTGCTTCCCTCTACGAAGGGCCTATCTTTTATTCTTGTCTTATACTTCATACAAGAGTCATGGTGATCTTCACCTTTCCTTTTTACATTTTATCCTTTGGCAAGCACAATGTGCTGGAAAGATCCTGGTATATATAGCTAATTGGATGTGAGTTTTCATGAACTATTATTGTTGACATTACCCTTGAGGTAAAAGGTTGGGAGGCAATACTATAAGCCCCTATCTTTCTCTGTGTCCGATTAAAACTTCATACCCATAAATATTGCGTGAGTATTAGCAATTGTGAAAGACTAAATGATAGTTGAGTATGTGGACTTGCTGAAAAGCTCTTATATTGACTATTTCCGATGTTATGATAAATTGCAATTGCTTCAATGACTGAGATTATAGTTTGTTAGTTTTCAATGAAGTTTATGATTCATACCTGAAATTGTGAATGAGTTGTTACTTTAGCAAAAGAGATCATATGACAATATATATATATGTTGTTGTTATAAGAATGATCATGATGCCCTCATGTCCGTATTTTATTTTATCGACACCTCTATCTCTAAACATGTGGACATATTTTCGATTTCGGCTTCCGCTTGAGGACAAGCGAGGTCT